>NC_064287.1:5204189-5231621 GCF_019186545.1 Solanum stenotomum | reverse complement strand
GGGGGGGGGGGGGGGGGAGAGAGAGGGAGGGGGGGGGGGGGGGGGGAGGGGTATCATTATAGCAAAAGAGAACAACAAAAAGTTTGTTTGTTCAGAAAGAGAGAAACAAAAAGTTTTGTTTGTCAGTAAAGGGAGCAACAAATAAAAAAAAAAATTTTATTTTTAAGAAAGGGAGCAACAAAAAGTTTTGTTTGTCAGTAAAGGGAGCAACAAATAAAAAAAAACTTTTTATTTTTAAGAAAGGGAGCAACAAAAAGTTTTGTTTGTTTAGGCTTTGTTGTATCCTGATAGAGAACTGTTTGTCGCCCCATAAAGTATATACAAGCAATAACTCTTGAAAGATAGTAATCTAACAATTTCCAATACAGTTTATTCCATATGAGAAATGAAAATGAGGGAACTATTCCCAAACGGGTCAAAATAGGATTGTATTTTCATTTGATATGCTACAAATAGTAAAGTATGTCAATTTATGGTTCATTTGTCCAAACCGTCGGATAGTTAAGTGAAGGGTCTAAACGATCTTGGAACGAACCAAAGGAGAATGTACTTAATAATGAGATTCAGAGGCGTAGTAAATGTCAATGGACAAATTACTTCCTTCGAGTTTGATTTTGTAACATTTCTTCTTGAAAATGAGTCTCATAAATTCGAAGAAGCTATGCCCTCTGTGGACTTATTCTTTTTGGAAAGAGGCTGTCAATAGTAAGATAGATTCAATCTTGAGTAACCGTACTTGAGAGTTGGTTGATCTTCCTCCAGGAAATAAACCTCTGGGTTCAAAGTGGATCTACAGAAGGAAAATAAAGTTGATGAAACTATTGACAAATACAAAGCAAGACTTGTTGTCATAGGCTTTAGACAATAAGAAAGCCTTGATTATTTTTACACATAATAGCCACTAACTAGGATTACATCAATTCAGATGTTAATTGCGCTAGTTGCGCTTTATAACCTTCAAATTTGTCAAAATGAATGTGAAAATATTTTTTTAAAAAAATGGATAATTGGAGGAAGAAATTTACGTGGAACAACCCAAGGGCTTTGTGGTTCCTAGTAAAGAAAAGAAAGTTTGTAAACTTGTTAAGTCACTTTATGGACTAAAAACAAGCGCCCAAATAATGACGTTCAAAGTTTATCCAAACTATGTTGGCAAATGAATTCAAGATTATTGAATGTGATAAATGTTTTTACATTAAAGTCACTCCAAATCACAAGGTCATTGTTTGTTTTTATGTTGATGACATGTTGATCATCAAAAGAGGCATTTATGACATAAATGCTACTAAGCATATTCTAGAAAGTAACTTCGATATGAAAGACGTTGAAGTTACTGATGTGATTGAAACTGTTACTTGACAAGTTCAAGTATTTGGATTTCAGTATTGTCAAGACTCCAATAAATGTGAGCTTTGTACTTCAAACAAATGAAGGAAAAAGTGACTCACAATTGGATATATTATGCTTGAGTATTGAGAAGTATGATATATATCATGAAGTGTACACGATCAGATATAACATGTGCTATTAGTAAACTGAGTCGGTTCATAAGTAATCTCAATCAAACTCATTGGAAGACAATTAAAAGACTTTTGGAGTATTTAAAACATATTTAAAAACTATTATTTTGCATTATAACTAATATTCAACAGTATTGGAAGAATATAGTGATGCGAATTGAATCACCAGGTCAAATGAAGTAAAATCCACGAGTGGATATGTATTTACTTTCTGTGGAAAAGCAATCTCTTGAAAATCTTCCAAACAAAAATGTATCGCTCGCTCTACTATGAAATCTGAGCTTATCACTCTAGATAAGGCCGGTGAAAAACTTGAATGACTTCGAAATTTCTTGAAAGATTTTTTGCCCAAACCTTTAGCTTCAATATGCATACACTGTGAGAGTTAATTTGCAATAGGTAGGGCATGAAACATAATGTATAACGGAAAGTCTCGTCATACATGACGTAGACATAATATTGTTAGAGAACTACTCTCTAGTAGAATTATCATAATTGAGTATGTAAAGTCAAAGGATAATGTGTCGGATTCACTTACAAAAGACCTAACTGGAGAGGGAGTTGATAGATTATCAAAGGGAATGGGACTATGGTCGAGGACAAGTCATTGCGGCGGTAACTCTCCTAGAAGACTGGAGATCCCAAGATCTAGGTTCAAGGAGATCAAATAAAGTCATCGATGATGGTTCAATATTGTCAAAATATTTTGTTATGGTCCTTTCTCATGATAAGACAATGTTTAGTATGGTTTCTAAGTTTGATACAAGGTATATCAAATAGTGTATCTACGAGATTACACATTTAGAAATCACCTATGTAAGTGTAAAGTGTAAGCCATTTCAAGGAAAATCTGGTAAGGCTAGTTCTCTACGCACTTATAAACCCAGACGTGTTCATGGCTGAAACGAACAAAACAATGAGAACCAAAAACAATTGAAGGGTTGATTATGTGACTTATGTTGTCTATGTATACACTAAAGTTCGACGGTTCAAAGATATTAAATCTACCGATTGACCGAGTAAATCCGATATATGTTCACTATGGAAAGTTCAAAGGGAAATCCACTTATCCAGATGCAATCAATCCTTACTTACAAATCACAAAGTTTTTCATGCATATGTTTTAACAATAGTCATTCCCTATTCATGTAGGGGATTGTTGAATTTTAAAGGTGTGAACATGAAATGAAGGGTTGTGACTATGCCAAAGCGTTGTGACCTTTATGAAAGGCTGTGTCTTTTCTAAAGGGTTGTGACCGTTTGAAAGGTTGTGACTTTTTCAAAATATTGTGACCTTTCTGAAAGGTTGTCTTTTTTCCAAAAAGTTATGACATTTATCCTTGGTTGACTATAAATAGAGAGGCTTTCTCTCATCTTTCTACACTGAATTCTTCTCTTCTTTGCATACATTTCTTACAAAACATAATCGATAGATCGTGTCTGTCACTACAACAAAATGTATCTATAGCTACAAAATTTAAGCTATGAATATAAAATTCGTAGCAGTTACCTCATAATAGCCACAAAAANTTGTGACCTTTATGAAAGACTGTGTCTTTTCTAAAGGGTTGTGACCGTTTGAAAAGTTGTGACTTTTTCAAAATATTGTGACCTTTCTGAAAGGTTGTCTTTTTTCCAAAGAGTTATGACATTTATCCTTGGTTGGCTATAAATAGAGAGGCTTTCTCTCATCTTTCTACACTGAATTCTTCTCTTCTTTGCATACATTTCTTACAAAACATAATCGATAGATCGTGTCTGTCACTACAACAAAATGTATCTATAGCTACAAAATTTAAGCTATGAATATAAAATTCGTAGCAGTTACCTCATAATAGCCACAAAAATTTGACTTCCGTAGCTATCTACTAATTAGTAAATTTTCTTAGCCTCGAAGGGTTGTGACTTTGTCAAAGAGTTTTGACCTTTATGAAAGGTTGTGTCTTTTCTAAAGGGTTGTGATCGTTTGAAAGGTTGTGACCTTTCTGAAATGTTGTCTTTTTTCCAAAAAGTTGTGACCTTTACCCTTTGTTGGCTATAAATAGAGAGGCTTTCTCTCATTTTTCAGCATTGAATTCTTTCCTTCTTTTGCATACATATCTTACAAAACAAAATCGATCGATCGTGTCTGTGTGTGTGATTTGTTGCTATCATTTTGAGTTCGTTGAAATTATCAAAATTTGAGGTACCACTACTTCTTTAATGGTTAATCCGTTTTATCTTGAGAGGAATTAATCTGCAACCTCGGGTACTTGAGGGGATTAAATTTTTTAAGGACTCACAGTGAGTTCTGTGGACTCGGATAGTTCTTTGTTTTTTCTTTTCATCTTTTATTATTTCTGATTTTCTAATCNACTAGTATTTAAATATTCTGAAAAGGAAAGAAAGAAATGATATGATATGGCGCTTATGTGGATCTAATGTGTCAATGATGTGGTGCGTGTGTAATACACTTGCCAACTTGAGACTGATATTATATTTTTAGGGTGATATTAATTCACTTCAAATATGTTAAGGTGGGTAAATAATTACCCGTAAAGTTTAAGTACTAAAGTAAGTTTTCGTGCCAATTTCAGGGGTTTTTTTTTATGTATTTTCCCTTATTATTTCTGATTTTCTAATCTGAATAGAGGAGATAACACATATAACTCATGAGTCATATACACATCCATGTACCTTCGAACATGTTTCCCACAAAAATAGTTATATAGTCCTTACACTTTTAAGTCATTCGTATATATTGAAGAAATATGAGAGATTAATTTTGATTTCGACTTTGGTTGTATCACCACATCCCTCTATGGGTTATTTTCCCATTGCTTATTGGTTATTGGTCAAGTGAGGCACTAAACAAAGTTGCTAGTGTGATTGAAGAAAAAAATAGGCATAATATATAAACATGACCTTTAACTTGACGTTAGCTGACAACTATGACCTTTAACTTTGGG
This sequence comes from Solanum stenotomum, assembly GCF_019186545.1. Classification (NCBI taxonomy): domain Eukaryota; kingdom Viridiplantae; phylum Streptophyta; class Magnoliopsida; order Solanales; family Solanaceae; genus Solanum; species Solanum stenotomum. The sequence continues at coordinate 5,227,153 of NC_064287.1, read as the reverse complement.
TGTGCACAAGTAGACACTTAAACTTGTATAAAATTGAACAAATAGACACATTCATCCTACATGGCACCCTACATGGCAATTTTGTGTCCTACGTGGCGTCCTACGTGTATTATGCCATGTAGGATATGTGTGTCTACTTGTTCAATTTTATACAAGTTTAAACGCCTACTTGTGCACACTCAAAGTTGGAGGGCATAGTTGTTCGTTGAAGCAAAGTTAAGGGTCATATTTATGTGTTATGCCAAAAAAATAAGTTGCATTAATTAAAATAAATTATTATGAGGAGTAGATGGCCCCGAAAGCCCTATTCTAGAAGTACAAAAGGAGGTTATTGACATTGTAGGGTGATATGCACTACATGCCTGATGCCTCACTAATTAAATTAACTATACAACCAACTCGAGTGAAGAATATTAAGAGTCAATTTATTTCATGTTAGCCGGGACAACTTATGTGAAGAAGACTCCAAGTAATTAAATAATTGATTTATGTCATGCATGTTTTGGGCACGAGAACTATAATAGAGTAAAAACACGTGGCAACATTCAAAATTAAAAGGTCATCCCACCTTGAAACTAGAGGAGACACTATATGTGTTTGATGCAAGAATGAAGAAACACATCAACTTTTCTATGGATGATCAAAGTATCAAGCCAGAGCAATTGGCGTTGGTGCACTCAAAAGTGTCTGGAGCAGTGAAGCGGTCCTCCATTTGTGGTTATTATTACATGATAACATTCATTAATGACTTCCCAAGGTACATATGCATTTACTTCTTAATGAAGAAGTCTGAATTATTTGAGAAATTTAAAGAGTTTCAACATTTTGTGGAGACTGATATTGGGCGGAGAATCAAATATCTCTTTGTGGACAACGAGGGAAAATACACCTCTCATCATGAGTTTAATGACTATCTTAAAGAGAATATAAGGGGACGATTGACTTGTTCAAATAATTAAATGAAATAGCTGAAAGAAAAAATAAACACCTCGAGAAAGATGAAAAAGTATGTTGATTAGTATGAATGTAACAACAAGGTTTTAATTTGGACATAATTCATAGAGGTTGTTATCCACATCATTGACAATACCTATCATAAGTCATTTTTGAGTATTAGGTTGTGTGTTCATGTCATATCATCTTTGCAATAAGTTTGATAAACTAATTGAAAAGGATGCTAACCATATCGATTTTTTTTGTTATGATGAACAAAGAAAAAAGGATGAAAGTATTGTAACCATACCACGAATCAGATATATGTATCAAGAAATATGATAATTGAGGAAATGGTAACATAGTGGTCAAATTAAGTCTTCTTATCATACTCATGAATAGCTTTTGAGAAATAGTTGCAAGATAAGTTTAATAAAGTAAAATAAGATAGAATCTAATCAGGAGATATCTCCAAAAAAGAAAAAGAAGAAGTTGTGAAAAATTGAAGTTTGTGAAACTCAGATGTGTTGCAAGAAGTTCAAAAAGCACCACATTCGAGCCTAAGAAGATTAAGATCAAATCTAACCAAGAGGTATCTCCAGAAAAGAAAAAGAAGAGCTTATGAAAAATTGAAGCTTGTGGAACGATCGGATATGTTGCAAGAAGAAGTTCAAGAAGCACTACAATCGAGACTAAGAAGGTCAACCTGAAACATCTAAACATCAAGTATACAAATATATAACATCCATAAAGGTCATCAATATCAAAGATTCTACTATCCTTGAAGAAGTTTCAAAGAGTAATAATTAGAGAAGTTGATGGTGAAAGAGAGATCCGCCAAGTGTCTGGACATTAGGATGATACTAAACAGGGGCGGACCCACATGCACCCGTGAGGGTGCACGTACACACAACAACTTTTAATTTTATTTTTTTTTATATATATATAATCTATAAAAAGATAATATGTTGAACATTAGAGCTCAATGTCTTGAGTTTGAAATCTGAGAGTGTTGTCATTTTTTTGCCTTTAAAAATTACCCGAGGGTTTCTTTTTCTAATTTAGAGCATACCAATCTTAGAAACTAAACTGGCCAATGCGCGCTTGATACGCGAACACTAAAGAGAGAACCGGGGCAAATTTGCTTCGGTTAGGATTCGCCTTAAGTACTTGGAAGAACATTCTAGAGTAATAGAGATTGATCATTTGAGTTGTTGCCAAGAAAGTAAGCAAGCAACAAGTTAGTGAAGAAGAGAGAATTGCTAAAATATGAATCCCAAAAAAATGTAAAAATTATAAGCTCAAACTGAATTTTTACTATGCAACAATAAAATTCAAGTTATCGATGATGCCCAAATTGAAATACTCCCTAATCCAGTAGACAACACACTCTACTCACCTTCAAGCCAACATTAATAAATTTAACTAATGTATTTCGCGTTCAAAGAGTTCAATATTCAATTACGAAATTGTTCAATCGGTAATAATGAAGTTAATTGCAGTTGAAAAAGAAATTGTACCATAAGATAAACACAAGCTACAAATGGAGAGAAAATAAAATACACTTAACCTTTTCATCTTTTTTAGGTATAAAACAGAGATGTTTTATCAAAAGGATATAAAATCAAAAATAAATTTGTATAAAATTACAAAACCAAATATCAACTTAACTTAAACATCATTTTTTTAATTTACAATATATACAAAGGAAATTAAAAAGCATATATTTTTGCTTTTGTTAAATTTCCATAGAGGTGAACAAAAATCTAAAATCTAATTATTTACAAGGACAAGACAAACACAGCTCAACACTAAAAAAGCATTCCTGAGAAAGCAGGCATCGCAACGGCGTACGACATTTTCCTGCATATACAAAGAAAAAATAAATCTCACTACTAAAAATAGTAGTATAATAATAATAACGGAAAATGATCAATATATTTGAAATAAAAATTGAACAAAAATATTCTCCTTTAGTTTAAAAATAATCTGTCCGTCAATAATTTGGTTCAAAAACGTCAGAAAACTGAAAAAAAGAAAAGTGAAGTAGTGTTACCAGTAACCATGGCCGAACCTCTTCGGTGCTCTACCGGCATCTTTTAACGCTCTTTTATTCCCGGAATTTCCAACCGTAGTTTTATCGTAACTGTACCGATCAACATCGGCGATCGCTTTGTCCTCGGAGATGACGTGGAGCGCCGGTTTCCAATTCTCCGTTTTCCTTAATTTCCTTCCCCGAGAAACCACGCGCTTATTCCCCGATCGATTTACTAGCTCCGACTCCTTTTTCTCCACCGGCGGTAGCCCATCCATCACCGTCCTGATGGTTGCGCCGCCACAGCACGTCCTCAATTCCGATAAAAACTTCATATATTTGTATATATACAGGATATTTATCTACATCTGTGAATTTTGAAAAGTGAGGTATTATAAAGAGTATATATATAGGTAAATATGGGATAAAGGTACATTGGATAAGGATTCATGCTGACGTTGCTTTTGGATTTGGATATACTTTTCAGTTATCACGGTTAAAAGATGAAAAATTGATATTCATTCATTTAATTTACGGGTCATAATTTTTTTAGGATAACGTATATAATAAATAATGTAATGATGACATTGATATTAAGAGAAATTATTTTACTGACTTTCCCTCCTTAGGTTAATTTTTTTTGGCTAAATTCATAAGACTAGTGAGTTGAGGGATAAAGACATAACACAGTTGTTGTTTTTAATCTTTTTTTTTTTAAAGAGAACTAATAAAACAACAAGCGACTAGTATAAATAAAATCCCAATCCTGAATATTATCCACAATTTGGTATCTAGGAACAAAGCTAGTTTTACCCTTACAAATCGAAGTAGGGAGACAAACTTCCAACTGACTAGTGTAATAATTGTTTTATGGTTAAAGATAAAGATGCATAAATAACGTAATGATAAAACTTGTATTAAAAAAATTATTCTGGTACTTTCCCTCCTCAAGTTTTGGTTTTTTTTTTAAAAAAAAAAATTCATGACAAATATATTTTTAAAGAGCATTAAAACATTAAGTAATCGGTCTGAAACCCCAACAACATCTCCTACAGGCTACAACACATGAAAAAAATCCTAGAAGACACGTGTAAAGCAAGATTCTTGATTAAACCATCAGCTACTGAATTAGCCTCCCTATAAATATGGGTGATAGAGACCAACTTAGTTTCCTAGACAAGAGATGGTGAACGCGGTTGATAATATCACCTTTCTGATGAAAGCACAATTCTTCGAGTCCATAACACATGAATTTTACTAACATTATCAATTTGCAATTATAGGCTTTGTGAAGGCCCGGCCCATGAGAATCATGAAATACACCATCTGCTATACCAAATTACATTATTGTTGTTAGACACTTCTCCAATATTCTTTACTAAAAGCCAAAAAGTAGCACAATGTGGCCTTTTTGTTTGTATATATAAGTAGACAAAAAGTTTCATTCTTTCACTTGTGTATTCTGTCCTAATTTCGTATATATAAGTTATTGCACACTTACTCTAAAATTATTTATCAATATTTTAAAAATAGTTGTATTGATTATTAGCTAGTTAGTGATCATACATTTGTTCAAAATTAGTATAATATTAAAAGCAGGAATCTTTAAATATTGTTCAAGAAAGGTAGTCACATTTTTTTTTTCAATATGACACTCTGCGAGCAAGGAGTGCCACAAGGGGGAGGGGTTACAATGCTCTAGTTGTTCGAATTTTCATTTTATTAGGAATATGATTGAACCCAAGAATAGATTATCAAGCATTTAAATTCATACTAACAAATGGGCATCAATAGCAACAATCTAAAAGATTTTTCATCAACATAATCTATTTAATTAGCCATGTAGCAGTAAGCACGGCAACAACACCCAATTGTTGCACTAACACGCTAGACTGTCGAAGTTCGTTTGGTTCCTTAGGTGGCGACTTTATAAAACCCGCATCACAATTAGCACTTTCCGCCAATGCTCCATTTACACCATCTAAGGTCTTCTGAAAGTCTCCCGATTGCAAAATTTTCCCAGTTTGGTTGAACAAATTCGCACAGTTAATGGAACGCAAAATCTTGTAATCTATTCCCGTAAACTCCTTTGGCATTTTCTAGAAGTTGATTAACCAAATTCAATGTATGTCTTGCGCTTTTCTCTGAAAAATCGATTGCAATTTGACATAGACCACTCAGATCCGCGTTCTGGGAACGTGGATCAGAGTTATAGGCTTGTAGGCATAGAGATGGATTAGGTGCCTTTGAACAAATAAAAGAAATTGAATATTTGTTACTACCATTAGCATCGCACATGCCTTGTAGAACTAGAAATGTTAATAACAAAACTTTGTTAAAAGAAAATGCCATTTCTAATATTATTATTTTTTGTCTGTTTGAACACTCTTGTCACATTCATAATATTTATAATTCATTTTGCTTATGGTTTCTTATGGTATTATCATTAGTTAGTAGAATATAGAGGACAAAGATAAAAAAGGAAACTTTTTAATTAAATATTTATGAACTGGAATATTCTAGGATTTTTTTTTTTTGAAGATTTGGTAATTGAATTCCCAATTTTGAATTGATTGAGATATATGATTCTTATTCACTTGCTTACTTTAGCATATTATTGCTTGCCTTTATACCAAAATGAATTTCTATTTTTATTTAAACTAAAATAAATGATATATTTATAGCATGATTGATCAAGCTTATTTTTGCTGAAAAGTGTTTTTTTCTTCTCTAAAAATTGTTTATTTTTAAAAAATAAGGTATTTGATCAAGCTTTTGGGAGAAAATAGATGTTTATGGAAAATAGCCTTTTAAAAGCTAAAAGATAGTTTTTTTTTTCCTAAAATTACTTTTGAAAAAAATACACTTAAAAACATGTGTAGAAAGCTTGGTCAAACACTAACTGCAACTAAAAAAATGCCTTTTATGTATTGGTTAAACATAAATTATTTCAGCAAAAATACTTTTTGAAAAATACTGATTTTAAAAGTTTGGCCAAACATATTACTATTAAACTCAAAGTCCATATTCTTCTTCAATTTGAGTTTAAACTAAAATTTGTCATAAATATTCATCCAAATTGAAGAAATATGAAGCTATTCTTTTTTCTTAGGGAAAACCCGTCCCCAAATAAGATGGATATGTCAATTAAGTTAACAAAATTTACTGTGCATCCATAATTAGTTTTATCATGTCACACTGAATTTGATACTCCCTCCGTCCCATTTTTACTTTGCACTGCATTAAGAAATGATGTAATTTTAACTATTCTATCAAAGACATAATAGGCAAAATATGATAATTTAAGCATAAATTTTATAAAATGACAAATATTATGATCCAGCTATTTATAAAAAGGGATGACATATATAAAATGGGACAGAAAGAGTAATTTACTCTCTTTGGGGTCTGAAACTTGATAATTTACTTTTTATTATGATATTTCTAGAATGAAGTTAACTGAAAGCTCCATAAAACACCTCAATTGCCTTCTTTCAAACTTCACTCATTCCCACCAATTCTCCGATGCTCTCTCTCTCTTCAACCAAATTCACTCTTCCCTTCATCTCCGACCAGATCATTACACCCTTTCAACCACTCTCACCGCCTGTGCCAACATCCTAAACACTAGCTTCGGCAATCAGCTCCACGGTTTCGCCATTAAAACAGACCTTAAACAATACCCACATGTATCAAATTCTCTCCTTTCATTCTACGCCAAATCTAAAGATTTGGGTTCTGTTAAAAGGGTCTTTAAAGAAATTGAAACCCCAGATGTTTATTCTTGGACTACTCTGTTGTCTGCTTCGAAGTTGGGTATGCTTGTAAGGTGTTTGATGAAATGCCACAGAGGAATTTGGCTGTTTGGAATGCAATGATTACTGGGTGTGCTGAAAGTGGGTATCACAGGATTGCTTTGAATTTATTTCAAAGAATGCATTTTTTGGGTGTTAGATATGATAATTATGCTTTTGCTAGTGTTTTAAGTTTGTGTGATATGTAGCTGTTGGATTTCGGAAGACAAGTGCATTCGATGGTCATCAAGATGGATTTTTGGTAAGAGCTTCAGTGATTAATGCTTTGGTTACCATGTATTTTAACTGTAAGAATGATTTTGATGCTTTTGGAGTATTTGAAGAAGCTGGGGATGAAGTGCTTGATCCTGTAACTTATAATGCAATGATTGCTGGTTTAGTCACTATGGAAAGGGCTGAGGAGGTATTAATAATGCTCAAGAATATGCGTAAGTTTTCTTTGAGACCTACCGAACTCACATTTGTGAGCATAATGAGTTCATGTACGCGTATTAGAATTGCTTCTCAACTGCATGGTCAAGTTGCTAGAATAGGTTTATACGTCTATCGCTAATGCAACAATAACCATGTATGCTAGTTGTGGGAACTTGAATGCAGCCTTTTTAATTTTTGGAAGACTAGAGGTGAAGGATAATGTGTCGTGGAATGCCATGATTACGAGTTATGCTCAAAATTGTTTGGACAGAGCAGCAATTTCTGCATACATTCAGATGCAGAAGGAAGGGTTAGAGCCAGACGAGTTTACGATAGGAAGCATACTCGCAAGCTCAGAGTCTCTAGTAATTGTTGAAATAATTTTGGGTGTTGTTTTAAAGAAAGCCCTTATCTTGAAGACTGAAGTATCTAATGCACTGCTCTCTGCCTTCTGTAAGCATGGTGAAATGAAGCAAGCTTATCAAGTTTTTCATGACATGTTTCCTAGAAATGTGATCTCTTGGAATACATTGATTTCTGGTTGTCATCTCAACGGACTACCCATGGGGTGCTTGCACCTCTTCTCTGAGATTGTTAGTGAACGTTTGATGCCTAACCCTTTTACTCTTAGCATCATTTTGAGTGTTTGTGCCAGCATTTCAGCCCTACAACAAGGGAAGGAGATTCACACTTACATAATCAAATCTGGATTCATTTCAGAAATATCTTTAGGGAATGCCCTCATCACATTGTATGCAAAATGTGGACTGTTGCATTGATCTCTAAAGGTGTTCCAGATAATGACACAAAAGACATAGTTTCTTGGAATTCAATTATTACTGCATATGCACAGCATGGGAAAGGAAAGGAAGCTGTGCATTGCTTTGAGATGATGCAAGAATTAGGTGGGATCAAACTAGATAACACGACCTTTAATGCAGTTCTATCAGCTTGCAGCCATTCAGGCTTAATCGATAAAGTCATTGAAGTTTTCACTTCCATGATTCATACCTACGGTATAGAACCTACAGCAGACCACTTCTTGTGCATTGTCGATCTTCTAGGTAGGGCTGGGTATCTTGATGAGGCAGAAAAACTGGTAAAAGATAGGCATGTTGATGTAGATTCCACTGTTTGGTGGACATTATTCAGTTCATGTGCTGCTTATGGAAATGTTAGACTAGGCAGAATTGCTGCGGGATTTCTGCTTGAGACTGAGAAGAATAACCCCACAGTTTATGTGCTTTTATCCAATATTTATGCTAGTGCGGAGAACTTGGAGGACTCTGCTAATGTGAGGAAACTGATGAATAAAAGTGGAGTGTTAAAGCAACCAGGAAGCAGTTGGATAGGGTCCTAACTCTCATTTCGTTAATGCTGGATGTCTTGACGTGATTGATTTTGAAGTTCAACCTTACTTATCAAATGGAGATTGTTCACGGTGGAGGAAAGGTACCATGTCTTAATGATTTAGACTAGCAATGAAAATGGAACATTTTGCACCCCCGGGATTAGTCGGGGCTCAAAGAGACTCGGACACCCGGTGCAAATCAAAAAAAAAATGAAAATGGAACATTTTGAGTGCACCTTTAGACAGCACTGTTTTAATGTTTTGATTAATGTGACAAATTTATGGGTAAAACCAGTATAATAGAGAATGTCGACTATCAGGTGATTAATGGTGAGGCCGTCCTAATAAACTAGTGCTATTACTACTATTGGTATATGTTTTTTTTTAAATCAACCAGCTGAACAAAAACGCGTTGCACCTATCACTGTCCAATAATAAAGGAAAGGTTGTGCTTATAATACTAGCTCTTTGGATTTAGTTTATTAGCATCTGATTTTTCCTTCTAGCACTCTGAAATGACTTACACGTGCATTTATTGGGAGATTTTTCCCATAACTATTTGCCTTTTAGGCTGTTAAAATGAATTCTTCTTCTGAAATAAATGTCCTGCTTTGCATCTGAGAACATACTGACTGCTTAAACTAATGTTATCAGCTATTCAACTTGTACAGGACATCACAGGAGGCTATGGTGTTGATGTAGCTGTTGAAGCTTTGGGGAGACCACAAACATTCTTGCAATGTGTGCAAAGCGTTCGCAATGGAGGCAAAGCTGTGATGATTGGACTTACACTATCTGGGGCTAAGGGGGAGGTGGATATAAACCACCTAGTGCGACGACAGGTGTGTGCTTTTGTGTGCAGGTCTTTTATTGTTTGTCCCTCTCAATTCCGATCTGCTAACACTTATGACCCATTCCCTCTTTTTGATATGTCATAAATTGTTTTGCATTCAATGAAATATGCACATACTTCTTTTTTATAAGGTGAAGTTTTATTAAAGAGTACCAAGCTGGTACATGAAGATATATCAGAAGCAGACAATGCCTACAGAAATAAACATGCAGTTAGATGTGATTCTTTTATGTTTTCGAAAAAAGCATTTTTCCTCTCTCTCCAGATGGTCCAGAATATGCATATTGCTTCTGATTCCTTGCTATCTTTTACCCTTGCCAGCTGATTAGTAGGCTTCTTATATCTGAAGGCATATCCTAAGTAACCCTACACTGGTTCAGGAACAGCTCCCAGCATTGCTTAGCAATTATACAGTGAATAAACAGATGATTAACAGATTCCAATCCATTTTCACATAAATAGCACCTGTTACTGAAAGTGAAGCCTCTCCTTTGTAGATTACTTGGGTTAAACAAGATTCTCTGATGGCAATCCACCCAAAACACACCACCATGATAGGTGCTTTGGTACTCCATAACATTTCCATTGCCAATGTTCTTCATAATTATCAGCTTGTTTGTGGGCGAATATCGTAGCAGCTTTTGACAGAATATTGCTTGCCGTCCAAAATATGCAGTCCTCTTTATGTTCTTCTACCATGGATCCAATAATTGCAGTGATTGCCCTACTTCCAATTCCCAATCATTAAAATCTCTCCTGAAATTCAGCTGCTAGACATTTAAAGATATTTAAGGGGTAAATATGGCTGACCTAGGCCTAGTCTGTGGTCTGTTAGTAAAAGCCATACTGATATATACTAGTAAAGTTTTTAACTCGCTAAAATATCTTCATTTTTTGGGTATTTATTCTTCCAATGGAACATGAAAATCCATATTATATTTAGGTAAGGGCATACTATTAAATATTTTTCTCAGAACTAGTGTGTTTTCCTATTAGAGTTTAAGCAGCTCTTTCTCACTGCTGATATTGTGATGCTAGATAAAAGTGATTGGCTCTTATGGAGCCAGAGCAAGACAAGATCTCCTAAGCTGATAAAACTTGCCGAAAGTGGCATATTCAATCTAACTGCTGCTGTTCAAGGACCTGCAAATTTGAAGAGGCTCCACAGGCATACAAAGATCTTGATCAGGTAACCATTGCTGGATGCGCTGTTGTTGAGATAATGTAAGTTTGATATCTACAACAAGCTGATCACTCATTTGACATTCATGTAAACTTCAGTTTCTGGTGAACTAATGCTAGCAAACGTTACTGTAGGTGTTAAATGAAGCAAAATGTAAATATGTGTCAAAAGAAATAAAGCTAATTTTGAGACAGGGGTTTCCCATGACATTGTTCTCAGAAATCTTGCCAGTGTAATGTGGTTTAATCTCCAAGTTGATTATGCTTCATGGTGATTAGTATACATATCTGTAAGATTAAACATGTTAAAAGACGCCTTTTTCCTACTTACGTACACCCTCACTGGACGCTTCAAATAACTTTAAGAAGTGGTAGAGAAGTGCAACTATATCTTGAATGAGAAGCATAGAAACTGAAAAACCTTCCTCCAGAATGTTGTTGATAACATCAATAATTCTTTTACTCTGAAAGGTAATAGGGAAAAAAATGACAGTGGAGGCCTTTGAATTATTTTCTACGCATCAATTCTAGCACCAAGTGCAAAATACATATCTATTTGGAAAAATGCTAAACATTAATAGCTACTATAAATAACGAACAAAATCATGTTAAGAGACTACTATTGGTACTTGCTCTGGTTGAAACCAGTGTTACAGACATTGTTAATAGCCTGTACTTCAATTAGCTTTGGAAGCCTATTCCCATATGCGTTTTCAGACAATCTGGTTTACTTTGAAGGAAAAAATAGACATATTTCTAGAGTTAAGAATACATGTTTGCAATTTTTATATTTTTGGTGTAATTGTAGTAGATTAGATAACGTGGATCAATATATGATCTTTCTATTATAAAGGTTAGGCAATATATGATCTTCCTGAGTTTGTTAGGATGGATTACTTGATTGTCTGATGTTTTGTGTTAGTTGTTGAATCATGTACCGACATCCTTTTTACACTCATGATTCACTCAACATGGACGCGCTAGCTTTTACAATTGAATCTTGGGAATAATGTAAGTATATACTCTTAATAGCACAGGAGCTAACTTGTCTTTCCCTGGAGCGAAGTTATGGACAAATTATGTGCTCCCAAAGACATGAGGTGGAAGAGAGAAAAAAGGTGATTTGAGTAACAAAAAGGAGTGAGGTAATGACGACTGGTCTTTATGTGTTCTATTGCCTCAAGATTTGTGCATGTATTTAGTGATCTATGTTGATGATATGCTCATCATATATAATGATGAAAAGAAAGTACCAACTTGAAGAATAACCATTTTCAGACCAAGAACCTAGATGTATTGATATACTTCTTAGGCATTGAGGTTTTGATGAATCCAGATAAAGTTCATTTCACGAAAAAAGTATGTTCTTATATTCCTGAGGAGACATTAATGAAGAATTGTAGGCCTATTGATACTCCGATGGATCCGAAAAGGGAGCCTAACTCTGATTGTGGAAGATGTAGAAAGTTAAAGGAAGCCATTGTGACTCGACCTAACTATCGATTTCCCTGTAAGTGTTGTGAGTCAGTAATTGAATTCTCCTTGTGAGTCAATGGAATACAGTTTATTCATATTCTTCAATATAGAAATTCTACTCCAGAGAAAAAATTATTTTACGAACATCAAGGACATCAGCAGATTGTTGAATACACATATGCAGATTGGACAGGGTCACCCTACCTTTGGGTACAAGGTTCTAGTTAAGAGGAAGTTTAGTGTCTTCACAAAGCAAGAATCAAAATACAGTTGCAAGACCATCTGCATAAGTGAAGTGAAGTTTGGAGAGAATAGTCAAATGAAACTTATGTGTGATAATTAGGTGCACTTGACAATGCACCTCTCTTATNTTGAATACACATGCAGATTGGACAGGGTCACCCTACCTTTGGGTACAAGGTTCTAGTTAAGAGGAAGTTTAGTGTCTTCACAAAGCAAGAATCAAAATACAGTTGCAAGACCATCTGCATAAGTGAAGTGAAGTTTGGAGAGAATAGTCAAATGAAACTTATGTGTGATAATTAGGCGCACTTGACAATGCACCTCTCTTATCAAATATTAAATACCAAGGGAAGATGGGTTTTATTGTGCCTCTCTTACTGTTTCTAAAATAGATCATACCTACAGTGATAGCTGCTTGGACACGGTTGAGGCTATAGAAGCCCTAGGAAGACCATCAAGGTTGCAAGATAAGGAGTTACAAGCTAAGGTCGTTGGGCTTCAATGAGAAATCAAGAAGATGCTTATCATGGAAGAAAAGCCCAAGAACGAGTCCAAGAATTGTGGAGAAGAATGGAGTAGGTGCTACACATATTTTATGGTTCAAGTCCAAGCCCAAATGGAAGAAGATTGGGCCACACAAAGCCCAACAAAGGAGCCCAAAAAGTTGAATGGTTAAAGTCAAAGTTTCCTAGTTTAAAGACCTTTATTTTAAAGTTTCCTAGTTTAAAAAGTTTCATAGTTTAAAGTTTTTCTAGTTTAAAGTTTCCTAGTTTAAAAATTTCCTAGTTTAAAAGTTTCCTAGTTTAAAGTTTCCATAAAGGTAGGATTTAAATCTCATTCTATTTGGGATAAGTTTTCCCTATATATAGGGGTTTGATTTTATTATTTGGACAGACAACATTATTATTAATTGAGAGTTCTCTTCTTTACACCTTTGTGTGTGGCTACTTGGAATTTATCTTACAACCTTATAAGAACGATTCTTAAGAGGTGAGATTAATTCTTTAACTTGATATCTTTGGTTCTTATTCGTAAATTAAAGAAGGTAATTAGTCTTATACTAATTATTGTCTCTAGTTTCTTCGTAATAGGGGTCTAGATCACTTTTGATCTAAGTTCTTGAATTGACTCTATTAGTATCATAATTAGTCTTAATCCACTAATTTTGAATACTAAGATCAATTAGGATTCTTAGTACTTTATTTTGAAATTGGGGATTTTATTCTTGAATTTCGCATATCTTTCAATTTCTGTCTTTAATCTTTATAATTTCTCTTCCGCATTATTTTCTTGTTTATTCTGGTAACCCGATTCTTATCATACAGTTTAAACATAATTAACAGCAAATGACATACATGTAAGCATAAAACACACATGACAATAATAACAGTTGCCTAGAGGATATATAAATTCCCGTTCAAGATATTGTTTCTGCAATACACAGACACATAAGGAACACATCTTTAACAAATACAAGTAAAACACATTCATATTGAGTCACAATTTGCACTGTGCAAATTGCGGACCATGAAGCCATTTCAACAGACATCTAGGTAAGTATGTCCACTTGTCTGTTTAACATGAGACCCCATGCTTGTATGTCGAAGAAAGAGAACCAGAGAGCTTGATAGAGAGAGGATAGGATACTCACTCTTTGCTCCTTACTCCTGTTTACAAGACGCTCCTTTATCTCATTAATTCTTCCGCATTTTGTGAGCAGCTCTTTGGTCCATACTCCTGTTTTCTAATGTTTCCTTCCCTTCATCCTTTATCAGAAGTGATCTTAGAGGAAGCATTCATCTTTGCTGTAGAATTTTTTACGTCAACCTTTCTCTTCTTAGCATTTCTCAATGAGGAGACTGCTAGTTCACTCTCACTATCAGACATCAGACAGGAAGCAACAATAGACAGAAAAAAACGGAAAATAAGAAACTGACATCATCAAGTTACCATCCAAATTCCAGAAAAAATTCAAGTACAAAAAGGTAAACCTGTTCTCTAATGAATGTTTTGATTGAGATGTCTGTTTGCCATAGCTACTTGGCATATTTCCACTCTCTCTGAGGTGGTTATCACTCCCAGTATCTGAGGAGTTGCCACACCCTCCCTTTTCTTGCTTCCTGCCCATTAGACTGGATTTATCCCTTGAGACTCTCGGACCTCCAATAGTCCCCTCAGGATTGTTGGAGCTTGCGTCACATCAGGACCAGTTCCAACTTTGCCTTCTAAAGATATAAATGTCATCAGAGTTCACAAAATATGGTACTTGATCAGATTGTGTAAAATAAGAAGGCTAGTCAATCATATGTCTGGGAAAAAAAACATACATCCTTCAAGAGTTGTTTTTTAAGGGAAGATTAATCAATCATATGTCTGGAAAAAAACAAATCCTTCAAAAGTTGAGAATTCTTGACCTTCAAAACAGAAAAAGATAACATGATTCAAATATTACCTTCAGCTTTGGTCTTTTGTACAGCTATGAAATACTCACTGTTACCTTTGAAAAGAAAAATGAATGACATTCAGTTATGAGAACAATATTGCTGCCCATTTGACAGACAGCCCTTTCAAATTTTTCAAGGGAGAAGGGTGACAGGTGCAATAACCTGCCAAATGAGGTACAGAAGTCCCAGACCATCAGATGATCCCCTACACATTCCATTGAGACATTAAATTCCCTGCATGGAGGAGGGTATTCAGCCAACTGTTTATCGGACTCAAGAGATCATCGATTGGATATCTAATGGACTGTGCCTTCAGTTTGGCTTCTGCATATGTCAATGCAGTGAAGACAAAACATTAATATGGTACATGAGAAAATAGACAGCACAAGTACACTTCATATCATACCTACAGTTCCAACATGTAAGGATAAAGGTGGAATAAGAGGTATCTTTCTTTAAATAAAAGGTTCCATTAAATTATAAATCCCAAACATGTAACACTTCTACGTAAACATGACATTTCTAAGCCAATATAATACTTTCCAAGTAAACAATTTCTTTTCAACTTTCCAAGTAAACATAAAACATAGTCAAGCTGTGATGGCCAATTTGTGTAATTTTCCTTTTCAAGATTTTCCGTATAAACAATTACTTAAATTTCATGTTTTAGTAAAACTTATAAATGTGTTGCTGAATAATGTGTCACAGCACCTAGACTTTTTTTTTTGATGACGTGTCCGAGCCAGCTTTCGCAGACCTCGATTAATTCAACAGGATACTTGTCACCTCCTAGTATCAACAGGTACCAGGCCTAGTGTTTTTTTAGAATCTCTGTTAGGATTTGGACCTGAGACCTCATGGTTCTAAACCCACTTCATTGGCCAATAGGCCACACCTTGGGTGCAATGTAAGTATCTTTGATCAGACTTGACACTCCTGTCTTGCCTTTAGGTGTCGAGGCCCATTCAAATACACACACACACACACATATATTGTATAAATGCATAACAAGTAGCAACACTTGTCATCAAGAGTTCAGTTGGCATGCTGGTATCTTATCATTGAGGGTCAAGGTTTTGAATCCTCCAACCTAACTATTAACTTTTGATTTTTTGCGTATGTCACTGGTTGTCTGGTGTGCAGTTATATGTTATGTAGTAAAACAATTGTGCACCTCATAGGCTGATTTTCATTGATCAACCTGTTTCCCTCGCTAAGGTTTTAATCCTTCTCCTTTAGCAAGTGTTGCATTTCTTGCAGTTAACAAGGATTGGTTTTGCCAATTCCTAGAGTTTGGCTGTGCAGAGCTAGAGCACCAAAACATGATATAGAAAGAGGAGATCATATATATTCTCATCACTATTAATTTGATTATTATTCAGGAATTTGCTATTTGCGCCTCACATGTTAGTGAAGCCGGTGAACTTGATAAAATAGAAGCATTCTTGGAAAGACATTTTAACCTAAATTGCATCAACCCTATGTATGAATATGATTACTCAATTGGGATGATGTTAACAATATTGTGCAGTATAGTTCAGCAAAAGTTCAATTACTCTTTTAATATGAAGTTCTTCAGTGAGCCAGCGTGGTGAAATTGCATGCTTTTTATCCTAGTGGTAGAGTGGGTTGCCAAGAAAGTGTTTCTCATGCAGGATCCACGGCTTAAACTTTTGATCTTTTTTGTTGCTAGTTGAATTTTGTATTGATTTTATTTTTTGTAAACATTCTGCCTATTAATAGGTTCAGATGAGGTCAAATCTTAATGTGTTAAAAAGATGTGCATTATGTTATCAAAAAAAAAAAAAAGCGAGAAAAAGAAGTGAGATTAATAGAAAAGAGTTGTCCCTTTTCTGCTGCATTGTATTATTCATTTGTAGCGAAGCTACATGTTTCATATATTTTCTAGAATTCAAAATTTCTATGCTTATATGTTTGATAATTGATGAAATGATGTAATCCAGAGCCAAACTCATAGCTTTGAAGATTGAGGTGAACTAGCTAAGCATGAAAAGAGTAAGGAAGGAGACAATCTCAATTATTAATTGTTTCGTCTGTTTTCCTTACTTCTAGCCTCTAGGTATTTCCCATTTCTACTTCTACTTCTATGAATGGATGTTGTACAAAATGGATTGCTCATGTGGTTATGTTATTTCCCCTATTGAATTTATATGGTTTTCCAGCTAAAATTTAACTAGTTAAGTTCTCACAGCAGATAGTATTTTATATGCTAGTTAGACATCCTTCTACACTCCATGGAGTGATATGTACCTTGGAGGTTAATCTCAAATGCACTTTGCACCCTAATGAGCTGTTGTTTGCTACACCCTTCTTTGGAGGATTGCTGTATTGAGTAGCCCACATATGTAGAAGACAATGGATCAACTACCTTTCACCATGTATATCGTGAGATAATTTTCCTCCTTTTCTGATCATAATGCCAATTATCAACTTTTTTTTCCCTGGACACAAGTAATGTTACATTTTAGTCTATCGTCACTTGACCTGTTGGGCGTACAAACACTCACCACATCAGATTGAGTTGTGCATCAGTTTCCTTCTGCGTCCTGTGCTATTTGACGCATGTGTGTGTTATATCCTAACCATGTTCTTGCCTGAATGAATATAAACTTTATGCTTGCTCTTGTTGCCTTCAGGTCTTGATCTTTTGACTCCTTCCCTAAAAACAACATACCAGTGTAATCCCACAAAGTGGGGTCTAGACTCCTGTCGTAAAAAGTTATAGTTAAACCAAGTGAAACATAACTAATTACGGTTGTATTTTTGCCATAAATAACTTAATTCTTCCTCCTTAACTAAAGAGTTGTAACTAATAGTGTACTGATTCTTATTCATTTCTTTTTTAAATGTTGACATCGCTTATTAAAAATTATGTGTATGTGATCGGTTGCCTGGGGTGCAATCTATATGTTATGTAGCAAAATAATTGTGCACCTCATATGCTGATTTTCATTTATCAACTTGCTGCCCTTTCTTCAGGTTCTAGTCCTTCTCCTTTAGCAAGTGTTCCATTTCTGTCAGTTCACAGCAGATCCATGAAGGCGTGTTTACCTTGCTTGAGTTGACAAGAATTGTTTTTGCAATTCCTTCTAGTGTATGGCTGTGCAGAGCTAGCACACTAAACATGCAATATAAGAAAGAGGAGATACATATTAATTTGATTATCATTCAGAAATTTGTTATTAGTGAAACTGGTGAACTTTATTATAGAAAATTGAATCTTGATTAACGTGTGTTTTACATTACTATCCAGTTTGTTCAAGTGGGTTGTGTGATATATTTAGGTGGAAAACTTTGGATTTTCATCTCTCAAAAGGAGGTTTGTGTGATTCTTCAATGTGGAGAAGTCAGATATTGTTGTCTTGTGGTGAGCTGAAGAACGTAAAAGAGTTGCATTCAATTCCAACAGAGTTTCCACTAGATTTGGGTGTCAAGTTGTGCTAAGCTTAGGACAACTGAGCATATATATGTGTCTTTTAACTTGGCCCCAAGCCCTCAATTGTTATTTATGTCCTCCATCTTTGTGTGTGCACAAGTAGGTACGTAAACTTGTATAAAGTTGAACATGTAAACACATGCGTCCTACAAGACAATCTGCATCTTACATGTATTATGTTGCATAGGATGTGTGTCTATTTGTTTAACTTTATACAAGTTTACATACCTACTTGTACACACACAAAGTCGGAGGTATGAATGTCAACTAAGGTCAAGTTTATGTATTATACATTTAATATTTGGTTCTATGATCAAATTTCTAACTTTTAAGACGTAAATCTTTAGTTTGTATTGGATACTCTTACTACTACTCTTGAAACAAGCAACTTGTATCTTGTGTTTGGAATAAAACACTTGAAACGTGTATATATTATAGGTTCCTATGGTCCAAATCAGATTTGTGTCACACCAGTAATAGTTTTACCTTAATAGATAATTACAAGTACTATGAATCAGATGGAAGCCAAATACTTATCCAAAGTCCAAATATGCGATTCTAATCTTCCATTTATTGGTCGCTATTATAGTTAAATTGATTTTCCAAAAAATAATGCCTACTTGCACGATAGCAACACTTCCTTTTCTATTACTTCTCTCTTCGTTTTATTTCTTTTAGTTTCTTACTTTTCTTTTTAACCTGTTTTAGAACGAGTGTTTCTTTCTATATTTAAGACATTTTATATATATAATAAGTTTAAGACCATATGATTTAATTTTTTATTTATTTCTTAAATTTTGTGTTCGATTAACTAAGACACTTAAATTAAGAGAACGGGAGTATTTGATTGTACATTTTTGACATGTAAGTCCCATCATTTAAAGGGTGTATGAAATGGAACTCACAGTTACAAGTCAAAAATCTTAAAGTCCCTATTTTACAAAATTCAAATCACCTAGAAATTAAATTGTACTCCCTCCGTCCACAATTGTTTGGCAGGTATACTAAAAATAGATATCCAAGATTAATTGTCAATTTAAACAATTAAGAAATAATTAGTCACTTTTTTCCAATTCTGCCCTTAATGATTGTGTAGTTCAATTGAAAAGTTATGTGGACTTTTGATATTCTTGATATAGTAGGGTTATATTAGTCAAATTACACCTTGTATTAAATTTTCCTTGAGGGATGTGCATGACCTTACCCTGACAAACAATTTTGGACGAAGGAAGTAATAATAGACTGACACTGCTTGTACGAATTAAAATGCAATTGCCATGAATGCTTTAGTACTCCAACGAAAGAGGTCCCTACAATCTTGAAAATGTCATTGCTATACTGCCTTTTTTTTTCTTTCCAAGTTTGTCTTAATTATCAGTGAAGACCAAGAGAGAATGAAAGCCTATGTTATCTTTCATAAAAAATGACAAAGAAAAATGTTGTAATGAAATAATATAAAATATTTTCTTAGTGAAATTGTTTGAGCCTCTCCCAATTCTTTGAGCTTTCTTGCTATTGCAATATGCCTTCTCAAGTTGTGAGTTAATATTATATTGCACACAAATAAGAGGAGTTTGTATGGAGTCGTCTTTGTTAGGAAACATTTTATCTTTTAATGTGAGACTTTCAGACGCGAATTTAAATTCAGTCGGATTTCAACATAAAATCAAATAAGAGGATTTCGCTGTAAATTTTTAAGACTTGAGGAATATTCTGGTAATTGTCAAGTACATAAAGAGTGTAAAAGTGAAATTATCCCATGAAAATGTTGTTCTTCGTTTCAATTTGTTTGGCCTACTTTGACTTGACGTGAGTTTAAGAAAATAAAGAAGATTTTTGAATCTTATAGTCTAAAATTAAAGATATGTTAAATGTACCGAAATGTCTTTTAATCTAGTGATCTTAAATATGTCACGTGAAAAGTTAAAAATTTAAAAGTTGCTGAAAATGAAAAGAAAGTAGGTCAAACAAATAGAAACGAATTGAGTAAAAGGAAGTTTTTTCCCTTGTGGCTGCCAAGAGAAAGCCAATCATTACCAACATGATTGTGGTGGAGTGATAAGTACTCTTTCATCTTTAATCAGAGGTTTTGATTTCGGGTTCGAGTTTCCTTGAGTACAGAATCGCCTTTGTTAGGAAGCGATCAATTTACCCCATTATGAAACTTTACTACGCTAATCTAAATTTAATTAAGCTCCAATGTGAGTACCTTACGCCAAATGGGAAAAAAAAAAAGCCAATCATTAGATCAAAGTTCATCTTTTCTCATTTCCCTAACATCCTGCCAAACGCATTGAGTAAATTTATAGGTCACCCAAGTATTAACTTTATATATATCACAAAATTTGTTTTCTTTTTGTTACGTAAAAATAATATTTTATTATATTCATATCAACTTGAAAATTATTTTGTTTCTTCATTACATAAAAAATCACTTTGACTTGAAAATGCACAATTGTTTTCACCCCTCTTTAGACGCTCTTACATTTTTTAATTTCTAGATAATTTAAATTTACAATCTTAAAATTGAAAGTAGACGATGTTTTTATTATCCTAATATTTTTAGCAAAATACATAAAATGTTGCACAGAGTGGGGAAAATTAATCTAGTTTTTCTTTTATTTGGGATTTTGCATGGTTGTTGACTTGTTTCCAGCTGGATACAAAAAGGAAGAATAATGGGCTAAAAATAGACCCCGTTCAAATAAGTCTCTTTTTCTGACTAGAAAAGGTTTTAATATTTATTATATAGAGTAAATAAAAAAAAACCGAAGGTACTTAAAATCAATCATATTAACATTTCAATCGGTAGGTGATAACTTCGGCGAGCTGGGACGCGGAAGCTAAGTGAAATTTTTAAACTTGAAATATTATCCTAATTTACTATTCACTATCTAAAAAGCAAATTTGAAGTCGATTCTCAAGGCCCGTAAGCTCGGGGATTGAATACCCCTATATTTCAAGTGACTAGTTTGGCTGGTGATGTGTGCACTCACTTGCACGCTTCCTTATAAGCATGAAATTCTTAGTTCGTCCGCTCTCACACAGGCCAGTGTACTCTTATCGCTAACCTGAGAGAGATTATACTCTAAAAGAAGGAATTATAGTGAATTACATACACTTTTACAAGATTAAATTAGATTAATTTAAGAATTATGGTTCAACTTTTTTTATCACGACATTAAAGTCCTTAAACTATGTTTTGTAATAGAAATATCACTCAATTTGGGATAAGTATACAGAAATCAATAAAAAAAATTCTATAACAAAAAAGCCATTCAACTTTGTCTTAATATCACATGAACTCGCTAAAGAATGTTTGTTTCGTAACGAAAAATTCATTCAAACTTTATCTAATTATCAGATAAAATGTATTTTTTATTGTTTGGTACTGACTTTCTTTGATATTTAGACATAATGAAATGACCTTTTTATTTATTTCAAAATATAGTGTAGTAACTTTAGTAATACTTACATAAATGATTTTTTGTTGCAATAATAATTAAGTAATTTTAGGGCAGTAAAATCAAAAGTGGGTGACATCCATCCATGATATTAACGCCACTAATTATATAGATAGAGTGTATAGCGAATTCCCAACCTGGGATGAATGATATCCGAGAAAAACTCAATTACTAGAAGAAGACGCAAAGGTTTCACTGTGTCACTTAAGTTATATAGGAGATCCTGAGCCCAAGAGTTAAGAATAACAAGTTTTTCCTTACGCATTATATTATTGATATTAAATTTAAAAATCAAAATATAAATATCGATCCAATAAATCACCTAAATATATATCGTTCTTTTCTCAAAGAATAACAAGACAACTCTTCTCTAAGATTGTTGAAATGGTCCAATCTTGGTACTCCAACCTTGTGTAGAAAAAGTTGGTGTCCAAGCTTTAGCATATATTCTTGGTAATAAAAAGTTTATGAGTTTTTTGAAAATAAATAAACTTAAAATGAAAAAGAAAAGTGAAAACACGTTTTTGGGTGTTTTCCAAATCCCAAATACAACTTCATAACTAATAAAGTGAAATATTTTTTCTTCTGTGGACAGAGTTATCTGATATTTGTTACTGGTGAAAAGTGACAGATATCTCATAAAATAAATCAAAATGCGCGAAGCTAATCCGAACACCACGATTAAAAAAAAGTTAAATGATTTTCCGGCCAACTAACTTTCAAAAGACAATTGGTAGAGTGCT
Source organism: Solanum stenotomum (assembly GCF_019186545.1). Classification (NCBI taxonomy): domain Eukaryota; kingdom Viridiplantae; phylum Streptophyta; class Magnoliopsida; order Solanales; family Solanaceae; genus Solanum; species Solanum stenotomum. The sequence continues at coordinate 5,204,743 of NC_064287.1, read as the reverse complement.
TTGAATATTACCTACGAATTTGTTGTATTGTAGTAACAATCAATTAAATTGAACCTCCGGTTGGTGTGAGGTCACCTTTTGTACAAAGGCGGAGTTAGAATTTAATTTTTATAAATTCAGATAAATTTTAGAATAACAACTTCAATTATTCTTGATTGAGTTCTAAATTTAATATTTGTAATAGTATTTAATGACTTTCTTAACCTAAATACATTATTTAAACAAAAATTATTGAATTCAACGAGCTTGTATATGATCACTTCTTGCTCTACCCTTACCTTTGTGGTCGACAGAGGCAGAGTTAGGTGGGGGTTCATGGGTTCGGACGAACCAGTAGCTTTTCCGTATACCCTATATTTGTACTAGAAAATTAATTAAATATATGTAGATTTAATTTGTGAACCCCTAAAGAAATTAATTGATGGTTCTAAAAAAAAAATTAGAACTCCAAACTCTTAATCTTGGCTCCACCTCTGATGGTCGAATATATTATATCAACCCAATATAATAACGAATTAGCGGCGCGGGGGGAGGGGGGGAGGGGGGGGGGGAGG
>NC_064287.1:5169357-5203910 GCF_019186545.1 Solanum stenotomum | reverse complement strand
TATCGAAAATGGATAATTGTATACCGAACCAGATGGCAAAAAAATGAGATGTTTGCTGCAAATTACAAATAAAATAAACTATGACTATAGCATTTAATTTGAATTAATAATTTGTTGTTTCATATAATTTTTCCATTATATTAACCCAATATAATAACGAATTAGAGGGGGGGGGGGGGNAGGATAATATCATGATAAAAATATCTTAGATTTTATTTATTCTTCAAGAAAATAAAAATAAACATGAACACTCTTTTTTTTTTCTTCCTAATATAATAAAATATATCTTGAGTTGATGCATATGGAATCTTCCAATGAGTTCAAATTAACAAAAGAATGGTAGACATCATACAGCTGTGGAAGTGGAAGGTGGCCAAACATCTAATTCTACACACATCATACCCAAAGGAAAAATACTAAACAAACTAATATAATTATCGTTATATTATTATATTTAGTGATAATGATAAATATAAGTATTTATAATCAAATATTCTATATAAATATTGCTAGAGACTTTAGTAACTTTGAATATAATGACATTAATTTAATTGTCATCAATTTTTTTTATTTTTTTTTAACCAATTGTCATCAAATATTCTTATGACGATAAATATTATCATGAAAAGAAAAATATATTATTACTAAATGTCTCTTGTCGTAGCAGGATACTTTCAACATCGTAAAATATTAGCTGTCAAATGGTACCTTTTCTTTGTTTCTCCAAATCCAAGTCAACTTAATTAATATCTACCTAATTCTAAAGTCTGCATTTTTTTCCTAACTACATCAACCCTCCAAACCTTTTTTTTCTTTTTAATATACATAAGGATACAAGTTAATTCGTTCGTATTATATTCCCTTTATTTTAATTTTCTGTCTTAATTTGATTTAGTAGAGAGGAGATTTTTGAATTTTATGGTTTTAAACTAAAGATGTATCAAATGTCCTTTGAATCTCGTGGAATAGGATGTTAAGCGTAAATATAGAAAGTGTCATTCTTTTTTAAAGAATCAAAAATAAGATAAATAAAAACAAAAAAGTAATTTAATTATGTCATCACGAAAAAGACTCCCTATATTTGGAGAAGAAATAGTCAAATAGAGGATTGAGTTAGAGATGTCCTAAATGTTAGAGTCTCATTGTGTTTTTTTATTTCCCATCCGAAGTTTGATATCCGTATTAATGTTGTATATATACTCCCCGTCCACTTTTAATTGTCATATTGCTCTTTTCGAAAGTCAATTTAACTAATTCTCAAAGTGAAATTAGATTACATTAATTCGATAGTTTAAACAAAATATATATGAAAAGTACTATAAATTACAATTTTTCGCATATTAATATGATAAAAAAATACATCGTAAAATGTTAGTCAAAATTCTTATCATTTGACTCTAACAAAAAAACCAGGACAATTAAAATTGAACGGAGAGAATATCATAATGATGATTAAAGATAATGATGACACGCGATCCAATTAATCAACTTGATTTTTGGTTGTTTTTTTTTTCACGTATGCATGCATGTAGATAAGTTATGAATACGTTGGCACTATATTCCAAGATTTCAACTTTAATCCTTGAATTATTACTAATAGTTTCAATTAATTAAACATTATAATTCGTTGTGGAAATAATAAATTATGAACATTCATGTTGCTAGCTCGTAAAGGTCTTTCGTGGAATGCTTATCATCATCATCATATATAGAGAGAGACATTGGGAATATAATAATTGGGATGAGAAATAATAAAATATGATTTGTTAAGTACTCCTAGTTGTTTTAATTTGTTTATCTGAATTTATTTTTTGTTTCATTTAAAAAATATATGATTTTATTTTCTTGATAATTTTTTAATTTCAATTTTATGAGTCTTTTTTCACCTCATAAATTATGCGTTCTACCAAATAATGCCAAATAAATTGGAATGTAAAAAATATTTGATTACTCTTTCTTAAAGTTATCCTATCAAGTGTCATATATGCTTGCTATAAGGAGTTAAATACATGTACAAAAAAAATACTGAAGAGTAACATAGTAATGTATGGTTTCTTAATGAAACACTACTTAGGCTACTAGAAAACAAGAAATTAACAATGTACAAAATTTTGTAGCTTGCTAATTAATAATGTCATGCTAATTTCATATAGTTATGAATTCGTAATGGATTATCGATAAATTTGTAGCTAATTTTATTTTTCTAGTAGTGTTATAGTATTGATCTCTAGTTGTAGGGGCCAAAATGAGACATATACAAAAGAAAACTCACCAACCCCCACACAAACTAGTCCCCACACCTCATATATATCTCAAGGCCCTCCATCTATAATTCTATAAAAAGCCTAATTGTGTTCATGCAATATTCAAAAACACATACACCATGAAGACTACTTTCTTATTTTTCTTGATTCTGAGTTTCTTGTTCTTGGTGGTGGCTTTGGCTGGAAATTTCAACCAAGATTTTGATATTACATGGGGTGATGGCCGCGCTAAAATACTCGAAAATGGACAACTTATGACCCTTTCCCTCGATAAAGCCTCTGGCTCTGGTTTTCGATCCAAAAATCAGTATTTGTTTGGAAAGATCGATTTGAAAATCAAATTTGTGCCTGGTAACTCTGCTGGTACTGTTACAACATATTATGTAAGTTATTTTTTTTCATCATTACTACATGTTATATTATGATTTTGTGAGTATGTACATCATTACCCTCAGGTCATTAATTCTGTAGACCAAAAAATATTTTTTGGTATGCCTTCTAAAATATAAGACTCATAATCTTGAACAGCGATGACCTGATAATATGAATGGTGTATATAGCTAAGTTTTATATTAATTGAATGAATGGTGATGATTTGATTAGATGTTAATATATTTTTTAAGTTGATTTTTAATTGGTATGGATTACAAAATGCAGCTATCTTCAATAGGATCAAGTCATGATGAGATTGACTTTGAGTTTCTTGGGAATTTGAGTGGTGACCCATATATTCTTCATACAAATGTATTCACACAAGGAAAGGGAGATAGAGAGCAACAATTTTATCTTTGGTTTGATCCCACTAAGGACTTTCATACATATTCTATTCTTTGGAATCCTCAAAGCATCATGTAAGTAGTTACTATTTTCGGTCTCAATTTATATGATATTATTTGATTTAATATAAAATTAAAGAAAAGTAAATTTTTTAATTTTTTTTAATCTAAATAAATTTTAAATATTGATGTGACTGTAAATCATTCATTGAGGATAAAAAAGAATTTTAAAGCCAAGTTATTTCTAATTATAGAAATATAACATATTTTTAACGAACTAAAAAGAAAAATATGTCATACAGACGGAAGCAAAACAATTATTATATTTCACTTACGTGCATTTTATTAACTTCTATTTTGGACATTTACTTAGTATTGATATTTTTTTACCTACCTTTCTTATATTGATAAACTTCATTATTAGTTAGTGTAGTACTAATAATATTGGAAGGTTTCACATAATTTATAGTGGTGATTAATTAGTTTTATTTTTCCACCTAAGATTTACCTTTCTTGATTATTCAAAAACAACTCTACTCTAACTAATTTTGATTCAAGTTTTTGGATTTAGTGCTTATTCACAATAATTTGAATCAACAATTGAAATTTAAGGGATTGCTGGATATACTACTATCAATTAATGGAGAAAGAAAAATAGAGTAAAAAATTAAAGCAATAAAGCAAAATGATTGAGAAATGACAGAATATAGAGTTAATATCTCAGATGGTCACTCAACTATCTATTTTTCTCTCAGAAAGTCACTCAACTTTGTATTTTAACTCAAAAGTCACTCAACTATCAACTATTCTTTCAGAAAGTCACTCAACTTTGAATTTTAACTCAAAAGTCACTCAACTATCAATTGTTCTCTCAGAAAGTCACTCAACCTATTAAATTGATATTTTAATTAAAATTTACTGATATATTTTTTTTATTTAAAATCCAAAAATTTTAAAAATAATAAAAAATACTAGTTAAACCATTTAGTGACCCGTCTCACTTGATCACCCAATCCATTAAAAAAATAATATTGACCCATTTTATTTTACCCATTCTCCTACCTTATTCCCTCTCTTCTCAGACTCTTTCTCCTTTTCTCCTTTGTGTTTTTTTTTCTTTTGGTTCTCCATTGCTGCCTCTTCTTCCTCTTTTATCTATAAAGTTTTATAAAAATCCTACATATGTTATATACAAAATTATAATGTAATAATTAGTTCCTATAGGTTTTAATTATGACCCATTTCTCCTTTAATTCTTCAATTTCAAGTTCTATATTATGTAGGAAACTAAAGAAATCTGATTTAAAAAAGTCAAATTAAAAAAATATGATAATCAGATTTTTATCTGTGCTTTGGCCATGTTCAATTCTTAACTTGTAATAATTTGCTTTTTGGTTGGAAGAATCATATGAACTAGAATCTCCATAGAGCCTTAAGTAATTAAACTTGCTTTTACATGTTTCTCTTCAGACCACATTCACCTCTTTTTAGTGTTGTGAGAATTATTTGCTGAGAAAGATGTAATCAAAGGGACTCCTTAGTTTCCGAACAAATATTCGTATATCGAAACAATACTCTAAAATACAAATCGAAATAAATTTGTGCCAGTCTGAACCCATGCATTAGATTCCTTTAATTTCATATACTAGAAATTGAGATACCTAATTAAAACTCAACTAAAAGAAGAAGTAAAGGCAGCAATGGAGAACCAGCAAAGAAAAAAGAGAGGAAAAAGAGTCAGAGAAGAGAGTGGAATAAGGTAGGAGAATGGGTAAAATAAAATGGATCAATATTATATTTTTAACGGGTCGAGTCAAATGAGGCGGGTCACTAAATGTTTTAAATGGTTTTTTTAAAAAAATAAAATTGGATTTTAAATTTTAAAAAAATATATTAGCTAATTTTAATTAAAATATCAATTAAATAGGTTGAGTGACTTTCTGAGAAAACAATTGATAGTTGAGTGACTTTTGAGTCAAAATTCAAAGTTGAGTGACTTTCTGAGATATTAACTTGAGAATATATTGTGTAATTATACCCCGTGTTTTCAAAGGCATTTTCGAGGGGAGAGTATAAAAAAGAGTTTCTACACAAAAATGAAAGGTATAGATCCATAGAGTGTATATCTTAAAATTTGGAACGTAAAAGCTACCATTTATACGTCAATTTTTTTTTATTGTTTTAAAAGTTTTTACTAATAAAATTAAAAATACATCAGATATAGGCTTATAAATTTATGGGACTTACCCCTCATATTTCGATTCTTATGCCTCTCTTAGTGCTGCGTAAAACACCTCCCCGCCTCGTCGTTTGAAACACTGGTTATAAGTACTTTTCTGCATAAAATACCTCCATCGCTCCGCCTTTTGAAACATTGGTTATAATAAGTACCTTTTCGCATAAAATAACTCCCTCCCCCCCCCACCCCCCCACCCCCATCTTTTGAAATACTGATTATAAGTACTTTTCTACATAAAACACCTCCCCCGCTCCGTCTTTTGAAACACTGGTTATAATAAGTTGCCTTTTGAAATACTGGTTATAGTAAGTACCTTTTTGTATAAAATACCTCCCCGCCCCTGTCTTTTGAAACACTGATTATAAGTACTTTTCTACGTAAAACGTTCCCATCGCACCCGTCTTTTTAAATACTGATTATAAGTACTTTTCTCGAACTTAATTAATTTGTCCTTACATGTTGATTACTAATTACTAATCTTTTCCCCCATTTTATTAAACAAAAAAAATCAGATTTTCAGTAGATGGGACACCAATTAGGCAATTCAAGAACATGGAATCAAGTGGTATCCCCTATCCAAAGTCACAACCAATGTGGATATACTCAAGTTTATGGAATGCAGATGATTGGGCTACAAGAGGTGGACTTGTCAAAACTGATTGGACTAAAGCCCCCTTTATTGCTTCATATACAAATTTCAATGCACAAGCTTGTGTATGGTCTTCAACTTCAACTTCTTCTTCTTGCAATTCCACTACACAAAATTCTTGGCTAAGTGAAAACTTGGACATAACAGGCCAATCAAGGATTAAATGGGTGCAAAATAATTACATGATTTATAATTATTGTAATGATATTAAACGTTTTCCTCAAGGATTTCCTCGTGAGTGTTCTCTCAATTAGTGCAAGTAAATTAAGTTAATTATTGCATTGTAATTAAAATATATAGTACTTTGTAATATTCCTCCTTAGGATTAGTAGAATTGTTTGTTTTGATTTGAGGAATAAGATGGAGAAATTCCATTTGTACCTATTGTAACTATTTGTTAATTTTAAAATTAAAAGGGGTCGTTTGGTTACTAAATAAGGGTTGAGTTATTCAGGTATAAAATGTTGCATAAGTTTTACCATGTTTAATAGCATTTTTATGTCAAGGTATAAAATTCAGCACACATAATACTATGTCTTAGAAAATTTGAGAACCACATAACCAATATATGTTTAAGTTATAAGTCAATCTATGTATTATTTTATGCGGGGTAGAAGATGAAATAAATTATATCTGAATAAATAATACATGAATAAAAATATAAATTGACAACTTTACCCTTCCCTCTCAATCAAATATAAGGACTTAAAATGTCCCTCAACTATTTGAATTGGTAAAAAAACTACCCTCCATCCACCTTTGGGTCCCAAAAGCCCTTGTCGTTAACCTTTTGGCTCAAAAATATCCTTATGTCTAACGGATCATACTCAGTAGGTGGATGGATGGAAATATTGTACTAAATCTAATAGTTTAAGGGCATTTTACACCCTTTTTCTGTTAAAATAATTAGAAATTACTTAATATGTACGCTCACATGATTTTGAATTTCATAGTAAATTAAAAATAAATTTAAAAAATTAGGCATCTACTCTCTACACTCCCTCCACCCCGGCCCTTCACTTCCTATCTCTTCCATTTTTTTTTTCTATTTGGATGTTGTCAACCAATTTTAATTTTTTTTTCAATTTATGACAAACAAGAGAGAAAAAAGGAGGAAAATAATGATGCATTCATATAGAAATAATTAGTTCAAGAAAAGATGACTTAATTAAGCAAATATGTACGAATATTACATGTTTCTTTTTTATGTACCCAAAATTCAAAATAAAAGAATAAAATAATCATTTCTCTTATCACCACCCTCATTCCACCATAATAATAATAATACAAATTAAAAGAATATAGACATGTGAGTTCATTTCAAATTTGAGTCTCGGATACCCTAATTAAGAATAAGAGATTAAAAAGGGAATAAAAGAGAAAATGAACAAGACATTTGGATAATTATATAAAATTTTATATTAATGAAAATAATAATTTTTTAGATGGACAATTAGTCGGGGTAAGTATGTATTTTAGTTGGATCCTCATTTATGAGTTGGGTTACATTATAATAAATTGGAGGTTGATTTAAAATAGGCCAATAGGAAGATATCATGAAACAATTATATTTTCGAGTGTATTGGGTCAAAATATAAATCATAAGTGGTTTTATAAAGAAATAAAATTTTAAAAATATCATTTTTATTATTTATTTGAGAAGGGTTTAAATTTGGACCAATTACATTAAGCAATATAATAAATAAATATCTAATAATTTTACTTTAAGGGAGATATTAAAAATAAGGGAAAAAATGAGCCAAAGGATTAACATCGAGGGTATTTTTGAGCCAAAAGGTGGACGTCAGGGGTATTTTATGACCGAAAGGTGGATGAAGGGTAATTTTGTACCAATTCACATATTAGAGGGGCATTTTAGACCCTTCTCCGCCACTTCTTTTTAGATAAACATCCAGATAATCTCTCCATATTTGTAGATCTAAAATGACTCTACATCTTCCTAGAGGCAAATAGATTGAAAAAAACTTTCAATTTTGCGTTCTTTCTTTGAAGTTAGAAGTTTTGAAACTCTAAACTTGGCTTATCTTTTTTTTATCTTCTTCTTCTTTTCCTCCTCTTATTTTCTCCTCTTGTTAATTTGGCGAGAGACGAATGAAATTTTAGATCTTCGCAATATCTTCTAGTGAAGTTGATGTTTGAGTACACTCATTTTTTATGAGGGTTTTGTTTTGTTTGTTCAAAAATCGTGCTTTTTGAAAAGGGGTTCATTAAAATTAGTTTATTTAGCTTTTAAAACTGCAAGAAATGAATATGTATTTGAAGTGTGATAAAATAGTATTAGTATTCTAGTTATTGAAGTCAAACAAAAATAGGACATCTTACCATATTTTTCAATATTATTTTTTGTTTTTTTATAAAATTGAATATTCTAGTACGAAATCATCTACCACCTTCCTATTATACATATTTAATGTGTCTGCAATAAATAGTTAAGTAACATGGTTGAAAATTCTCTTTTCTATGATTCAATTTGATAATGATGTTGCCATTTTTAAATGGAAAATAGGTGTCTATGGATCCTCAACAATTGTGCGATGTTGAATGTTTATCATTTTTGAGGAGATTGTGGTGCATTCCTATATTATTCTTATTTGATTTTTATGGCTATTTACAATATGTTATTAAGAAAACAAACAGGTCATTCAATATTGTATGAGTGCTAGAATTCCTAAAATCTTGTCTCATCTAAATTGACAATGATATTATATGTATTGACAAATTTAGGATTGACAGAAATGTCTTTCACATTTTAGCCTCCTTAGCCAAGAATATTGTAGGGTTGATTGACAGTAAAAATATGTTGAGTACTGAAAACTTATCAATGTTCTTAAACATTTTGGCTCATCAAGAGAAGAATAGATTTGTCAAAGTTGATTATATTAGATCGGGATGGAGTGTAAGTCGAACATTTAATGAATGTCTAAGAGTTATTCTTAAACTAACTCCAGTGTTACTTGTTAAATCTAATTTGGTGCTCGAAGATGATACTGATGATCGATGAAAATGGTTTAATATAGGTAAATTTCAATCTAACATTTGATTTACCACAAAGAGACTTGAAATATCATGATGAGATTGTTTTTATTTTTAATTGTCCTTTAGCATTTAGAGTTGAATTTATCTTAGAGGGCTATCATGGTGCATTAGATGGTACTTACATTTTCATAAGAGTTGAAGCAATATATAAATGAAGATACAGAACACGAAATGGAGATACAATAAATAATGCCTTGGGGGTTTGTGATACAAATCTCAACTTCATTTATGTATTACCTGATTAGGAGGGATCAACCATTGATGATCGCGAATTGCGAAATGTTATTGTACGAAGAAATGGGTTGAAAGTACCCAAGATATGTTAAATACACAAACACTTGTCTATTTATATTATATAAAAAATAGTACTTCCTCTATCCCAATTATGTGACTTACTTTCCTTTTTAGTCAGTCCCAAAAAGAATGACACATTTCTATATTAAGTAACAACTTGACTATAAAATGTCTATTTTACCCTTATTGAAATGATTTATAGCCACACAAATTTCTACCATTCATTTTGGATCACAAGTTTTAAAAGTCTACCTTTCTTTCTTAAATTTTGTGCCGAGTCAAACTACCTCACATAAAATGGGACAGGGAAGTAATATTTTAAGATAATTATATTATTAGTTACATTCTTAGGCAACTACTATCTATCCAATGGAGGATATATAAATGGAAATGATTTTCTGTCTCCCTATCGAGGATATAGATATGGCTAAAGAATTCACAGGGTGACAATCCATCACCTCGATGTCGAGAAGAGCTCTTTAATATGAGCATGCTAGGACGCATAATGTTATTAAAAGAGAATTTGGTCTATTAAAAGGACGTTGGAGAATTCTTAGAAGTCCTACATGATACTCGGTTAACATTCATAATAAAATTATTAGTGCATGTTGTTTGATACACAATTTCATCAGAAGAGAAATGGAAGTTGACCCCTTAGATATGAATATGGAATTCCATATGGAAAATCAACATGAACATGAAAGTATTAACACTGTTGAAGCATCTATTGTGTGGATCACTTGGGGGATGAACTAACTCAGAGCCTATCCGAAGATAGTCCTTAAACTTAATTTAGGAAAATATAATTAGGAAAACGTGTTTATTTATTTGTTTTAAAATCAATGATAAGTAAATTTTATTATATTTAAGAAAAGAGTACACTACAAGGTACGACATATATTAGTCTTATAAAATAGCTTTAATAGTAGTATTTTATCATATTGTAAAATAAATAAATAAATAAATAAATGTACTTAAATGTATGATAAATTGTATGTAAAAATATATATAGTTGTAAAATTATCCTAAAAATATATAGATGTTGAATTTTGCGAGAACCTGACGTCTTATTAAGACGTAAAAATAAGATAGTAGTTGAGTAGTAATATGTAATGTGTAATTTGGATAAAAATAGAGTTTCCTAAAATAAATAAATAACAATGATACTAAATGTTAAAATATTAGATAGAGTTTTGTGATCTTTAAGTATGATAGGTACACATAGATTGTTTAAAACATATGAATATTTATTATTTATTTACATGTTGGAAAAATTGACAATAGATTATATGTAGTAAAATAATATGTATATGAAAGTGTAGGAATTTATAAGTTAAATAAAATAAATAAGTAATATCGTAAAAGAGATAGTAGATATGAGAAAAATAACATGAAGTGTAACAAAATGATGAATTATGTGTAGAGAAAAAAAAACTAAAAAAAATATAGGATTTGTACCTTTTTCGTATGACATATATATATATATGTACCTTGTATTTTGAACCTGTTGACATTTCTAAAATTTGAAATAACATGTAAAAAATATTTTAGTAATATTTGATTTAAAATATGACGATAGCAAATATGCTCTCATAAAGGGGTGATGTCAAGAATATAAAATAGGCTTAGCTATCGAGACTTATCCCATAGTTATATTTGTTTTTGTTAAATATATAATCCTATTTCCCTACTTATTTTCTTCAAAAAATGTATATCTAAAGATAAGTATCTTAGCCTTAAGTAAATTTCTAAATGTAATTGTTCTTAGCCTTTAAACTAGTTGCAAAATATTTGAAGGTCCTAAGCGATGAGCAGGCCTAGATGAATATTATTTTAACCTTTATGTATCTCTAAATTCATTTGGAAGTCCCAACTCATGAATTTTATTTTTTCCTACTTAGATACCTAAATGAAAATTATTTCACCCTTTTAAAATTTCAAAGAGGGTTTTAGACAATAAGTTTTCCTATTCCTTAAGTGACTAAGTCGATATACACTTCTTTTCCCCAATTTGGAAATACTAACATTATTTTAACCTTTGAAACTTCATTTGGAAAATCCTTAAACTATAAACCCCTTCTCTTCAACTAAAAAAAAACAAACGTAAAAGAGTATTATAGGTAAAAATGCTAACCCATTTCTTAAAAAATGTTTCAACTAAATTCACAAGCAAACAAATATTGGCTCACATGAATAATCTTCAAAAATAAAAGAAGACAAGCGATGTATCAAAACTTAAGAGTGAAGGTTAACCAACATATCAAAAACAATGTAAGTAGGACGATGAAACTTAAGGGTAAAAGTTAGCCAACATATCAAAAACATAAGGCAACAAAAGATAGGTGGAGGAACATTAGACTCCTATTTATAGGACTCCAAGCATTGCGGTGATCCTAATTGTTGTTGGCCTAAGATATTAGGCCAAAACGAGTTCCAAAGTAGAAACTCCAGCTCTCCGGTTGTACATGAGACATAAGAAAAAATAAAGAGATAAAGATTAATGTCTTAATTCTAGATGAGTTAAATAAAAATGAGTATTATGCTTCCAAGGATCAAAAGCAAGTCAGATATAACACATTTATATACGAAACCAATCTTGGTATGCTAGAAAACGATGTCTTCAATGACAAACTAAAATGTGTCTATACTCTCTCGTGATGCCTGGAAACAATATCATGCTTAAGTGCAATTCCATGAGGGGCATGTGATACTATCTCTACATATTATGAATGGAATCAAGTATGTATGAGTCCTATTACAACACTCAACAAATACGGGGGACATAATAAGCTTAAACTAATAAACTTAAATTTTCAAAGGAACAAGAAAGAAACAGTAAAGGGGACACCGATTATTCAAATAAGGATCGTCATTAATCAGATGGCTAAAACTTACAAAATAAAATGATCACACTATTGACCCAAATGCAACAGCCATGTCAAACCACATACCACTACTGGAAATTACCATTGTATTTAAGGAAGAAGAGGCAATTTTTTTAGGATCAGAACCTTATCACTTTCCGGGCAAAAATAACCATTAACATTGAATCAAGTCATGTATAGAATGTGAAATTCGACCAGCCATTACCAAGAAATAAACAAAGAACCACACACTACTCTTAATAAATATTAAGGAAAACTTCAAGTAGGCTCATAATTACGGACATCTAATCCTTTACAAAAAAAAAAAACTTAACAAACAAGGCTAAAATAAGAGGATTACTAACTGAAATAAAGAAGGCCAAAGAAATAAAAATTATCAAAAACACATAGCATTAACTGGTGCCAAAGAGATAGGTCGACCAACTTAGATAAGATACGCCTAATTCGGCAAGATCAATACCAGTAAGTAGAGGTTTCAAAACATAAAATGAAGCTTAACGGAAATGCCATTTTTTATACTTATGTAATAAGACGAACTAGATGCCTTAGGATTAAGATAACAAAAAAGATGAGAGGTAATTTTGTTAAAGCGACAATCAAGCAAGTAGAAGGATGTATCAAAACAGAATCAAGGCTAAGGATGAAACGCACTCAAACATATGCTCGACTAGACAAATTTAAGACGCATAACAAACAAAAGGCATACTAACACTCTTGTTGGAAAGAAACAAGTTGCAGAACAGTCAATCTATAAACCCATTTTTTGAAGCAGATTTAAACAAAGAAATATTAACACAGATCGTACAGCTGCAAACGATAAGCAGGCCGGTTGAAACAAAATAACTTACGAACAAAACCTACAGCAAACAGAACACAAAATGTTTTCTCGAAATTAAATAACAAAGAAACGAAAAAGGAAGAAGATTACCTTGTGTTGAGCAACAAACTAGAGCTTAGACGTCAAAGATTCCAACTTCTAAATTCCTCGAACTCGAATTCAAAGACCGAAAACGAAAAAAATGCAAGAATATAGAAATTTTATGATAACCTAATGCTTGAAATATGTCTTCTCCCTCCTTTCTATTTGTTCTCCGATCTCGTTCTTGTTCGACGTCCCTCCTCTCTATGTATTTGAATGGAACCAAATAGCTTCTTTTATATACAAATCTAAACTCCATTTGGCCTCAAGAATTCGAATTTTGAATTTTAGGGAAGCCAAAATCTGAAGGAATAATGATGAAGGGGAAGAAAGTTTCTTCCAAGAGTCCCCTTTTTAGACGGATTTGAAAGGGGTTGAGTGATAGATAGGGATATAGGGCAAGGAACCACCGGAAATTAACATTTTCCGGTAGTCCATAGCCGTTTTCAGACTGAGGCGATGGGAGAGGTGAGGATCGGCCATGGGGAAGGAGGAAAACACGTCTGGGAAAGGAAAATTTTTGGGGAAGGTACGCGGCTGATGTACTATTTTGGGAAAAGAAGGAAATATTTTGGGATTTAATTTGGGCCGTCCGATCATTTGATCGGATGGTTGGTAAAAATAAAGAGTTTAAAATAAATAAATAATAATTATATATATATATATATGTGTAAAAGGATGAATTAATTAAGGCCGTTAGATTAGATTGTAAGGATGAGATCAAATTTAAAGAAGCACAATCCATGTGCTCGCCTACGTGGCATACACGGATTGGCCGGTTCAATAAGACTTGGATTGCCAAATTTGCTCAAATTGAATTCATTTAAATTATAACTACTTTCTTTATTAAATAGCCATTAGTGATAATTATTTTGCAAGATTAGCTTATTTGATAAAATTAGTCACTCTTAAAATTAAATTAATATAAATTAGTAAATCATCAATTAACTAAGCTTCCTAATTTTAATAAATGTATGAAAAATATCTATTGCGACAAAAGGAATTATATTTGAACAAAAAATAGATTTGATTCTTAAGAACGACACTTATTTAAAAAAAATGAGAAAGTAAGTAGTAATATAATGTATTTAATTTTGTAAGAAATAACATTTATGAAATAAATTTATCAAGTCAAATAAATAATTAAAAATTCTTTTGTATTCTTATAAAAATTCATAACATATATATTTTGTTATTATCATTATAATTATTACTATAGTTAAATGGGGAGAGCCAAAATTGGGTGTCAACACTTGTTATACTCATGCACTTTTGCTTTTTATTTTTCGTTTACCGTAAAATGTAATAGCTTCAATAATTTTGTGAAAACGACTGGTCAATCTTTTTTATATGTCTCACATTGTTGTTTGTAGACAAATAGTGAATCTCAATGTATATCTATATATTTTTTTAAAAATAAGTAGTGAATTTGTGTATGTCTTCACTTTTTTTTTTTCAGAACTGTCTAGTTTTGTTATAATTTTTTTGGTTATAATTAAAATAATTTACCAGTAAGTTGTAAGTTAATATTACTTGTTTTCATTTATAATTTTACAGATTGAAATGGCTTGTTCCACGGCTGCAATATCTAACGAGTCCAAAAAGAGAGCAAGAAAACTAGCACCTTGGTCTCGACGGGTATGGAATCCAGAAAAGGAACTCACTCTTGTACATGGATTAAAAAATTTGTGTGTTAATGATTGGAGAGGAGATACTTAAATATTTAGACATGGATATATAATAAAATTGAAACATTACATAAATGCTCATCATTATTTTAATTGTGGATTGAAATCTCTACCACATGTTGATTTCAAAATAAGATCATGAAAAAAGAGTTATGCAACCATAACGTTACTAAAGAGTCGAAGTGGTTTAAGATACCAATATAGTGATAGAAGGATCTTTGTTGATGTACTAAAAGCTTGGAATGACTTGATAAATGTGATTTATATTTATTGTAAATCATTAGTGAATTTTCTAGGTGAATATGATCTTTGTCTTTTGAATATTGTCAGTTACTTAATCTACTTGTTTCTTAGGTTGATCCAAATGTCAAGTCAATGAGCTTAAAAAAATGATCATTGTTTGCTGATTGGGAAGAAATATTTGGCAAGGATAGAGCTACTAAGCAGTTTGCCGATTGGTTAGGAGATGTTGTTGAAGAAATACAAAGAACAGAAGCTCAAGAAATTGCTAATGACACATCTGTGAAATTTCTATTGTTGTTGTCAACGTAGATGATGCTTCAGGCATAAGAGAGGATCAAGTTGCTCAAGAAAAACCTAATGTATCAACTAGAGAAATACAAAATCCATTTATTGTTCAAAATGAACCTAATGTATCAAGCCCAAAGTACATTCACAACTCAAAAAGGTGAAACCCATCAATCTCAAAAAACAAGGTAATAATTTTAAAGCATCGCCTTCTAAGTCAACGAAAAAGGTAGATGCAAAAAAAAGAAAAAATAATTAAGGATGAGAATGAGAATGAGACTGTTCTTAAAGGTTTAATGGAGGTGATGAAACAATTTACTGAAAGTCATGATAAGAGGACGACTTATTTAATTGATAAGCTAGAAGAACTTGACATATCTGCAATTTGTGGTAAAATATTTTTTATTATTGAATCCCTTGCATTTGAAATATAAAACTCGAATGAACGAGTCAAGAAAAGAATGAAAATTACTAAATATATAAAGAGGATGAAGTGTTTTTTAAGCATCAGGGAACTTGAACGTCACAATATGATGTAGATGATTATTAATTATAAACTTTAAAGCACTGAATAATTATTATTTAGCTATTTTGTAAGATCTAACAATAACAGAATTTTTTGTTACCAAGTAGAATGTCCACAAATATACATATATGTGAATGTTGTGGGCTTAAAGTAGGTTGCTTTTGTATAACAAATGCATGATTAAGTTCAATATTAGTGTTTTTGTAAGCAGCCAACTCAGATGCTCTTCAAATTGCTCAAAACACTAGTCCTAATGGTAAATTCATCATCATCTTCAAGGTATTTTTAATTCCTTCTTCTCCGAGACTGTATGCAACTTCTCTTTTCTCGCTGATTATTCAACAGTTTGAGTAATCATAAAGGTCCAGTCAGAAATACAAAGTACTTAGATGCTATTATTGTCACACCCTTTTTTTCGCGCATGGCGATAGGATTTTTCCAATTAAAGTGACGATATTGATTTAGGGATTATTTTATTTTTTTCAGAGTCACCACTTGGAATTGAGTTGTGGTGTTCCAAGTCACCTTTTTGTTTAATCTCTAATCAAAAGGAAATGACTCTTTGTTTGGTCTGCAAACTAGAAATTCGTGTAAGGAATTTTGTTGACCGATGGAAAGGTATTAGGCATCCCTCGAGTCCCGTGATTCTAGCACAGTCGCTTTTATTGACTTATACTTATCTTAAATATTTTTTTTGGATATATTATTACATGCCATGACTTGCTCCTATTTATTTTTATTGTTGAAATTTTATTAGTCTCACCCAAGATGCATCGCTGCATTCTTGGTCTTGACATTTGGAGACATAATTGTCTTCCCCTCTCGAGCTCATCACACATAATAATCTCAAATTACACCTCTCGGTTTGAATTAACAAAATTAATTATTAAGATAATTTGGCCAAGGTGCGTAACTGCATCCTTGAATTTGTCCAAGGTGTGTAACCGCATCCTTGAGTTTCTTAAGTATCTCAAAAAGATGTGAAACCACATTCTTAATTGAGATGAAATTTAATTATTATTGTTACTCATCTAATATATAATAGAGCCTAATATATACCTATGATTATGGTCACAAGCTTAGCAAATTCCTTGAAGCCTATTAAGGATATATATATATATATATATAAAATGTGAATGTTGTTAAACACAAAGCTCTCTTTTTTATTGATATTCAATCGTCAACCTTAAGCTAATTCTTTTTCATCTTTCACAATAATATTCTAGAAAACACCTAAAGATCAATCTTAATCCACTATATTTTATTTATTTCAATCTAAGCAAAGCTATTAGTAGAATGACATGAATAATAGACTAAATAAATTATAAAGTTATTCCAAAAATCAAACAATGCAAAATAAATTACATACTTTTTCCTAAAAATTAAACAATACAATAACAAGCCATGAAACTAAATCAATCAACTTTCAATCTGTATTTCATATGCATTTAAATAACTATATGTAAGACCCAAATAAATAAGATAAAGTGCTAGAGTTGGACCTTAATCCGTAGAGAATTTCCTAAAGAAAATAATTTGAATCTGAAAAAGAGCCTTAATTTTGACCGGAGCCTCTACATATAACCTGATTTTTTTGTTGTCTGCGTGTGTTTGCGTTTTAAGAGGAAAAAAAAATGTTTTGGTGCGTGTTATTTTTCTTCTTCTTTTTTAGTGTATTTACTGATGCATTTTTGTTGACGTCGATCTGCAAATTGTTTTTGGTGGGTTGGGTGTGTATATTGTATGTTCTGTGTGTGTTTGTATGAAGGAAAAGGAAAATGTGTAGATGGTTTTTTGGTTATCCTTTTTTTTTTGGGTTCTCTACGTGTGTCCTGTCCTCTGTGTATTGTAGTAGTGTATGTATATATATAGGTGTAGATGTGGTGTAGGTGGGTGAGGAAGAGTGGGGTTAATGGGTGTTGTGGAGTGTTGTGAGTGGTTGGGGTAGGTGAGGAAAATGGGTAGTGTAGGATATTTATTTTTTATAATTAAATATGTAAAATATAAAAAATATAAAAAATCTTAACTAACTATTTTAAATTACTGAAAAGAAAACTATAAGAAAAGCTAAATAGCTAATAAAAATAAAAATAAAAAAATAAAAATAAAAAAAAAAAAATAAAAAAAAAAAAAAATATATATATATATATATATATAACATTAGCTTATTTATTAAATCTAAATTAAAATAAAAATATATTTTTTGTAACTTTTCATTTATTTTATTTTTAACAATTAAAAATAAAACTTACTTAAAAAGTGATTCTATTTTTGTTGTTTTCAAATATTTTAAAATAAACTTAATAAAATAAGATAAAAGTTAAAATATTTAATTTAGATTTGTAAAAATATTTAAGCTCTAAAAATGGTGTAAAATTTTAGGTTCCGTCAAACATTATGTGTCTGCCATTATTTCAACTGATTATATGTTGTTGTGGCTGATATTCAGATTTTGAAACTCGATATTTTACTCATGAAAGGATAATGTTGTAAAAATAGGAAATTTCTTTTGAAAAAAAAAATGCAATTTTATGTTTATATTCTATGTACCATTTTTTGTAATTCAACAATAAATTATATAAGTTTCATTCACTTTAAATGAAGATGAGACTAGTAAATTAATAATAAATTATGATTGAATAAATTCTTTTATTGATTTATTTGTGACCAATATAATAGGCTACTTCATGATTTCTTTTTATAGAAAATTAAATTTCAGAAACTATCATCTCTCCAATTTCCTCATTAATGCTTTCTCCTTTAGCTAAATCAGTATAGTCACGCAGTTGAGCATTAGGTGCTCTAGAATAAAGCACATCGCATCATTAAGAAAGCACTATCAGGCTGGAAGTGGCAGGCAAACTATGATAATTGTGATAAAGGCAGAATTTAGAGCCTTTGAAATGATAGTCGAGTGAATGTAACAGTTTTATACTTTGAAGATCAATTAATGAACTATCTAGTAAATGATCAAAATAAAGTGATTATGATTGAATTTATAACTATTTATGGCCTACACACCATTGAAATGGCCAGCACTAAAGGTAATAATTTATATGTCCAATACTCTTAGTAATAGAAGATTCTAATGTAATTCAAAAGAGTGAAGACCGATTGAATGGTAATCCTGTTATGGATTCTGAAGTTACAGATATTGAGCAACTAATTATGCAAATAGGCTTGGCAGAATTGAGAATAATTGTAAATTACTACACTTGGACAAACAATCATGTCCACAGTAAAATTGATAGAGCATTAGTTAAGGCAACTTGGTTGATTATGTGGCCAAAACTTCAAAGTTAAAACACCTAATGACACAAACTCTAAACGAAAGCCTCAAAATCCAAATCAACAATCCTACTAGACCAAAAAGGACCTTTTGAAGCTAACTGCGTAGACAAAATTCTCATCTGAACATATTTTATCAAGAATATTTTCCAACTGTTCTCAATTCTGTCAAACATGTTTCTTTCATTAGTTGCTCAAAGTCCCTAACTTTAGATCCATAACAGGACTATCATTCAATCATCGATCTTCACTCTTTAGAATTGCATTAAAATCTCTCATTACTAACCAAGGGTATTGGGCAAATGAGCCTATTACCTCCGGACCATTTCAATGGTATGTAGGCCATAGATAGTTGTGACCCTTTATCACTCTTAATTAAATATAAATCTTTTCTAAAGATACAATCAGATCTATTATATGTCTTTTTATAGATCTAAAATTTCTTCATCTTCTCAGAGGCAAAGCTTGAAGAACGTTAAATCCAAGTTCTTTCTTTGAGGTTAGAAACTTTTGAAATCTTAAACTTTGCTTATCACTCTTTCTATTGTTTTTTTCCTCTTATTAATCTGGTGAGAGACAAATGCAATACATGTGAAAATAAGTTAGTATAATTTTATCGTAAATCATAACTTAATATAAATTGTGATTTTTTTATATTTTTAAAGATTTAAACTATCAATCCCACAAAATGGTCTAAAATGTCTCAAAAAAGGGCAAGAAGGGTGTGGACTCCAGAAGAGAAGATATTGAAACCTTTACACAAGAATGCCAGATTGCAATCTCTATCACATATTTGTTCTAAAATAAGGGAGTGAAAAAAGTGTTATATGACCATATCGTTGGTAAAGAGTCGAAGTGGTTTAGAATTTTGATATAGCGATGAAACTATCTTTGTTAAAGATTCAAAAGCTTAGAATTGTTAGGTAAAGCGCAAAGCTATAATGCTATAATTGTATTGTAATCATAAAATATATTCTTTCTTAGAATAGGACTGATTTACAGGACATACACTTATAACCATATATAATCCTTCCTAGAATAGGACTCTAACACTACAATTGTATAACTATAAATATTTGTTCTCTATTGTATTATTGTATTAACAAGAGAATAATACTTTTAGAATAGCTTATGTCTTTCTAGCATGGTATCAAGAGTCATCATTAAAAAAAATGTTCTTTGCTTTAATTTCTCTACACAGGTACCTTGTTATCTTCCTGTGTTCGTCTTGTCTCTTTATTTTCTCCACACAAGTTTTTTCTTTCTCTGTTGTATTATGTCTACTCAATGAATTCATAATCATCCTCGCACGATTTGATCTCCAGAAAATTGGATGGTTCCAATTTTTCTCCATGGGAATTCCACTTGGGAAATTTTGTTCAAGAAAAGGGACTTTTTGGGTCGTTAGATGGTTCTATTGGTCTGCCAAAAGAATAATTCAAAGGTAACCGCTTGGATGTTGAATTTGGTGCATGCTGACATTGCTATGGGACTTAGACCATTTAGTTCTGCTTCAGAAATATGGCTCCACCTACGTAATGTCTACCAACAAAGCAATCTAGCACGAGAGTTTAAAGTGGAACGCAAAATTGCCGAATATACATAGGGAGACAAGAATGTTCGCTTCTTTTATGCTGATTTGCAGTTGCTCTGGTCAGAACAAGATTAAATTTATGGGTGAAATATGTCTATGGCTGGGCTCAAGGAAATATTGGGAGAACAACAAAGGGCAAGGATAGTGCAGTTCTTGATGAAACTTCGACCCGAATTTGAGTCTGGCAGTTTGTTGAACAGAGAAGTCACGCACGCTCTTGATGTTGTGTTGGCAGCCGTCTTGCGTGAAGAGACTAGGCTTGAAACTCAAGCGGCCATGAAATTTATGCCATTACCCGATGTTGTTTTACTTGCACAAAAGTTAAGTATTGGTACTTAACCAGGAAATACAAAGAGAAGTGTCCAATACTATGAATTCCACGACTTTGGTCACATAGCAGTCAACTCTCTTAAGAAAAAAAATTGTGCTTACTCCAAGATTACTGGCCATTACATTTCGGACTATCATCATCATCCAAATCGTTTGCATCCTGTTCACCAAGCATACCAGACATATGTCACTAAACTATCTGGTTCTTCCTTGTTGGACATGGTCTTAAAAGGTTGATCCGAGATTCTATAGTTGCTACCTTTCCTGGAGCCATCTCAAGTGCACCCGATAGTGCAAGTAATTCTATTAAATTTACTTGGCATTTAGATTGAGATGCTTCCAATCATATGAATAGAAATATGTCCCTTTTTTCTTCATTGTCTGATAACATTTCTAAACATGTTATTCATACAGAAAACGGGCATACGTTGCCTGCTTTGGTATTGATTCTGTTGGGAATCTGTCTAACGTTTTTATGTATCAAATTTGAAGGCTAATTTGGTTTCGGTAGGTCAGCTAGCTGATCAAAATTTTGTTGTCAAATTCTCACCTAATGATTGTGTTGTTCAAAATCTGAAAACCAGGATGACCATGGCCAAGGGGAGTAGAGTTGGCAGAATGTTTCTTCTAAAGTCGGGTCATCGTCATTTGCATCATTGTTTTCTTCTAGTTTCTGTTGTGGATGTTATTCGCTCGAATAAGTTGCTCACTCTTTGGCATAATAGGATGGGTCATCCTTATTTGTATCGACTTCAACACATGCTCAAATCATGTCTTCCAACAAGACATGACATTCATTTCAATCTCCTTCTAACATGTTCCAATTGTGCCGATTCAAAAAGTCACAAACTCCCTTTTCCATCTAGTTCATCTTTTTTTACGAAGATCTATTTGATTTGGTGCATAGTGATATTTGGGATCTTTCTCCTATTTTTTCAAGAATGGGATATAAGTGCTTTGT
This sequence comes from Solanum stenotomum, assembly GCF_019186545.1. Classification (NCBI taxonomy): domain Eukaryota; kingdom Viridiplantae; phylum Streptophyta; class Magnoliopsida; order Solanales; family Solanaceae; genus Solanum; species Solanum stenotomum. The sequence goes on along the minus strand of NC_064287.1, from coordinate 5,181,912 downwards.
GTTATTTATGGATTATGTATCTAGATAAATATTGGTGTTTTTTATTCGAAATAAATTTGAGGTTCTGACTCTTATTATGAATTTTGTTGAGTATATGCATACACAATTTCATAAAACTCTAAAAATATTTCTTTCTGGTCACGTGGGAGAGTACACTAAGACTAATCTTGTTGAGTTTTTAAAAAACAAAGGAATTATTTTCCAATGCACTTGTCTTCATACTCCAGAACAAAATGGAGTAATAGAAATGAATTATCGACGTGTTTTAGAAACTACATTGACTTTGTTGGGTACATTTAATATGCCTAAAAGTTTCTGGCTTGAAGCAGTACATACATCTGTAGATTTGATTAACAGACAAACTTCGTCAGTCATTGCCAATGAGACACCATACTTCAGATTATTTCATCAAAAGCGTGATTATCTCCACTTGCGAGTTTTTGGTTGTGTTTGCTTTGTCCATTTTCCAACACATGAACAACAAAAACTTTCAGCAAAAGCAGAACAATGTATTTTTGTGGGCTACAGTGACACATAAAAGGGATATCTCTGTTATGATGCATCTCGTCACCAGCTTCTTGTATCCAGACATGTTTTTTTAGGGATAATTTTCTTACAAAGACAATTCTAAACATGCTTCAAAATCTATTTCTTTTTTGTATAAGTGTGATGATGATGTGGTGGCTATTGATCCTACAAAGCAGCCCATGAGCTATGATCACGATGATCTCCAACCCTCATGTCCTTTGGGTATTGACTTTTCATACTTATCATCGTCTTCAAAAAAGGAATCATCTCACTCAGTTATTTCCTCACGCCGATCTAGTAGGATAGATCACCTTGCTCCTAAACGACTCGATTATTCTCCAGGGAAATTTGGTAAGTTTTATGCATGCATATCACACTACATTTTTTTTATGTACCTACATCTTACTATCAGGTTTCTACACAAACTTGTTGGAAAAAGGCAATGTCGGAAGAGCTTCATGCATTAAATGAAGATTCTACTTGGGACTTTATTGATAAACCAACAGATGGAGTTCTCACTGAAGGTAAGTTGGTGTATTCCATTAAACATAAGGCAGATGGGACAATTAATCACTACAAAGCTCAAATGATTGATCAAGGGTACAAACAAGAGTGTGGAATGGGTTATGAGGAGGCTTTTGCACCTATTGCTAATATGACAACGGTAGAGATATTATTGGATGTAGCTTCCATGAGAGGCTGGACCTTACATCAGATGGATGTGAAAAACGCCTTTCTTCATGGCAATTTGGAAGAAGTTGTGTTTATGAAACCACCATATGTCTGCCAACACCAAATGCAGTTTTTCATCTTCAAAAATCTCTTTATGAATTAAAACAGGCTCCTGAGCTTAGTTTGAATTTTTTTATCCACGATTCAAACAACATGCTTCTCTCAGAGTTCTTCAGATCATTTATTGTTTCTTCGTACATCTCCAGTAGGTTTCACAATACTTCCCATCTATGTTGTGATTATCACATGAAATGATCCAGAGAATATTACTAAGTTGAAAGAATTCTTACATACCTCATTTAAGATGAAGGACTTGGGACGACTGACATACTTCCTTGGACTTGAGGTTCTATACTTGCCTACTGGGATCATGCTTACACAACAAAAGTATGCTAGTGATCTTGTTCCAAGGGCTCATCTTACTAATGACAATGTTGTGTACATCCGGATGAAGATTAATATGAAGTGCAAGAAGGTTAACGGAGAACCATTCAATGATCCAACATTGTATCGACCGTTGGTGCGATCATTGATTTATCTCACTATGACAAGGTCTGACATCTCATATGCAGTGCATGTTCTAAGTCAGTTTGTGGCTAATCCTTATCATATACATCACACTGCATAACTTCGTGTCATTCGGTATATTCGTGGTTCTATGAGTCAAGATGTTCTTTTCCGTTCTGATTCTTTTACACACCTTGAAGGATATACTGATGCAGATTGGGCTAGTTGTCCCAATTCTCGTCGCTCTGTTACTGGTTGGAGCATGTTTCTTGGCACATCCCTGATATCTTGGAAATGTAAAAAACAATCACGTACATCTAAATCATCTACAGAGGCTGAGTATCATGCTATGATAGCAGTAAGTTCAGAAATTATTTGGCTATGATAGCTATTATCTGATCTCGGTGGCGCTATTACATCTCATACAGTGTTACATGTTGATAACACTAGTGCGATTAAAATAGCCACAAACCCAGTGCAACACGAAAACACAAAGCATATAGAGGTGGATTGTTATTACATTTGAGAATTAGTTATCGATCGTCTCATCACTCTACAACACATTTCTTCTCATGATCAACTTGCTTATTTGTTTACAAAGGTGATGACAGAAGCACGATATCAATATCTTATCTCCAAATTGATATTCTGTGATCATCGATATCAATTTGAGGGGGGATGTTAGGCAAAGCTATAATGCTATAATTGTATAGTAATCAGAAAATATATTCTTTCTTAGAATAGGACTGAGTTACAGAACATACATTTATAACCATATATACTTTTTCCTAGGATAGGACTCTAACCCTACAATGGTATAGCTATAAATATTTCTTTTCTATTGTATCATTGTATTAACAGAGAATAATACTTTCAGAATATCTTATGTCTTTCTAGTAGGAGTGACTTAATAAAGGTGATTTATGTTTGTTTAAATTATTAGTAAACTCAACCTAGTTACTTATACTTTTTCTTGGTGAATATGATCTCTGTCTTTGAAATATTGTCAGTTACTTTATATACTTGTTTCTTTTATTCTTTGGTTGATTCAAATGTCGAGTCAATAAACTTTAAGAAATGACCATTATTTGTTGATTGGGAAGAGATATTTCGCAAGGATAGAGATATTGGATAATGTGGTGAGGGGCCAGAAGATAGTGTTGAAGAAATAGAAAGAACTGAAGCTCAAGAAGTTGCTAATGACATGTCTATGGAATTTCCTATTATTTTTGTCAATGAAGATGATGCTCTAGCTGAAAGAGAAGACCAAATTGCTCAAGAGGAACCTAGTGTATCAACTGGAGCAATACAAAGTTCAAAAAGTTCTTTTTAAACATCAAAGAACTTGATCGTTACACTATGGTATGAATGATTATCAATGATTAACTTTAAACGTTTTAAGAGTTTTTGGTGTAGCTACTTTGTAAGGTTTAACCATGACCTAGTTCACTTTTATTTTGTCTATGTTCTATGTGCCCGTTTATGTAATTGAACAACCAATTATATAAGTTTCATTCACGTTTAATGAAGATGGGTCTAGTTTGATTCATTGAGGCCACNCAAACTTTAACTCTTAAAAACTCAACTTTTCATCAATTTTCCTTCAAACCAACTTCGAAAATACAACAATTAGGACTTGGGGCAATTATCGGGAGGGATAAAACAGTCATTTTATGAAAATTTCCAAAAATGACCTGTAGGGTCATTACAAGTAGACATTCAAATTGTTTAGGATAGTGTCCAGCAACTAGAGTGGCTCTGCTGGAAGTAAGCATCCTCTATAAATGATTCTTGCCATTGGAAGTAAGTCATATCTATCAATGTGTATATCAATGGCTCTGCTAGAAGTAAGCTCTGTTGGAGCTTCCACTAGTTCTTGCCATGACTTTTGTAAATATGGCATCCTCTATCAAATAGAAAAAAACAAGCTTCCTCATTTCTATATTATAGATTATTGAAAGTAAAGGCTCCAAAAATCAATGTATAAATCGTAAGTTCTTTAGCTGATTATATTTTGCTCTATCAGCACTTGGATTTGCATGTTGAATCCTAATGTAAATCTGATGATCATATTTCCATTGATTGTTATTTCTAATAAAACTGGTGCATATGATACAGATATACAATGATATGTTATCCTAAAACTTGATTAAAGTACATTAAATAACCTTTTATATTTTTGGCTAAACACAATTATTTTGGAGTAGTTTTTCTTTCTCTTAGAATTGAAATATTTGTCTTACTTTCCATCTGTGACTTCTCTTTTGAAAGAAAAAATAAAATTCATGTTGGTGCACTCTATTGTGCTCACATTAATACACGGGGTAATAATTTTCTCTCAGGATGCATTGAGAATGGTAGAGTTTTCTTAGTACCATTTTCATGCTTTTGTATTTACTTTTGATATAGTATAACAGTGTAACATGACATATATGATATTGGCATTTTTCCACTGTCAACTAGTGAATAATGAATATCATCAATGAGTGAATATTTTGATTTCAAAATGCATGTAAATAATATCTAGCATTAGTAAGTGGTGTTACTCAGATGTTAACTTACATGTATCGATTTTTGTTATAGTACACATAATTATATGTACTTGCATATCAATAAGTTTCAACTATTGCAACGTTGGTCTCGTGTTGACATGGGCCATATATATACGTCGGTTCAACTATATGAGAAAGTTGAAAAATTTGGCATTCAAGTTTCTGTCTAAAACTTTGCCTAAACAAAATGCAAAATATAAATAAATATACAAAGGCACGAAGGGTCAAGGATATAACGATAACAAATAATCTATATTGAAGAAGTATATAATGTTTGTTAACTTTTAATATAACAAACCAACACTCAAAGAAATAAACTCTGCATAAATAAACCCTGCATAACTAATACTTGCATAACTCTAACTTGCAACCAAATAGCCCCCAAGTGGTTAGAGGATTTTACCCTTCCTTTTCTTTTTCAATAACTTCTCGCGTGTTTAGATATATAAATGTCATTAAATTTATTGACAAGATTTTATAAATCTTTAGTACCTAATAAAATCTATAATGGTATAACTTATATATAACATATCAAATTAACAATATATATATATATATATATCTTTCTAAACATATTTTGACAATATTTTTCATGAGTCGATTTCGACTATATATTGATCCAGTTTTTAATGAGCAGAAATGGTTATGTTGATAAATGGGTGGATCAATGACCCATCAAAATTTGAATGGGTTGAGCGAATTAGATCTGATTTCGCTATCCCTACTTCTAAAGTGTCAAATATGGATCGGTTGAATAGGATATTATAGTAATGGAATGATTTATTAGATAATTTTAACCTGCATAACACAACTCATTTTTATTAGATATTTTATTTATTTATTTAAATACCACTAAATAAATCTTAGTGGATATATTTTATTATTAGGTAAGTTAGAGGTGTGGAGACAAACTTGGACTTTGGAGGCTGAAGGGTTTAGGTTGAGCAGGACAACGACAGAATATGTGAAGTGAAAATACAATGATATGATGCATGAGGTAGACGTGAAAGTGAGGCTTGACACACAAAAGATACCCAAGAGAGATAGATTCAAGTATCTTGAGACAATAATCCCGGAGATAGCAGTATAAAGTGAAGCAGATGGAGCTGTCCTGGTGCCAGCACATTTGATGGTAAATATACCATAATTATAATCATGTTCTTAGCAAAAGAAAAAAGAGAACACATCACAAGCTCAAATTTTCTGTGTTTTTATAATGACACATTTATGGTAAACTGAATGCCTCATCTTCATACGCCAAAAAGAATCATCAGAATATTTCATGCATAATTCATCTCCTTCAAATTGAATGTAAAACAGAACAGTAATTACACAATTTCAGTAGGAGACACTAGTTACTGGAAACTTCAGATACTCCAAACACTCGGAAAACTCCATAGATTTTATAGCACAAAAAAGCATACGCCATACTGTGAAGTAGAAACGTCCAGTCTCATCATCCCAAGAAGCAATTACCACTTGGAAGGGGAGGTATAAACATGTTAGTAGCTACTACAATAGTACTACAGTATACAGCCAGTAACAATTCCATGGGAGCTACACTAAGTAATACTTTGGCTGCAGTCTTGAAAAACAGTATGTATTATTTAAGGAATCCGCATTCTTGTTCGCGCATTTCTAAAACGACAGTCAGGTATGTTAGAGTAGATGCACACTAAAATATTCTGACCCAGTCACTTAAAAATCTCACAACTGAACACAGGAAGAAAGTAATGCAACTCAGAGCAGTAAGATCTTGTCAATAACTATCATTCACCCAAATCATCACAACCACAATTGGAAAAGACTAAGGAATAACTAAAGAGGAGAAGTTTTAGGCCAAAAAGAAATGTTTTAATAATATCATTGGGTAGAACTTGGATCCTCCATGCTTATTGGACCCAGGCTATTATATGGTGTCTTAAGAATCATTAAAACAAATGTTTCCTTACTCTAAAAGGTTGATGTTTAGATGTAATAACAACTGAACAAGATAAGCAAGAAAGACTACGGATGCAATTCTCGGCATTTCTTGCTGCCATCCATCATCAAATAGTTTCCATTGCTTGGTTCATGAAAATTATTCTGACCCACATGCTCCGAGACATGTTAAATATATACAACAACAATATACACAGTGAAATCCCACATGAGGGGTCTGGGGAGGGTAGAGTGTACGGCTGTACGCAGACCTTATCACAACCTCGTGGAGGTAATGGGGTTGTTTCTGAAAGACCCTCGGCTCGAGTGCAAACATTTTCAATATATGATTTAGATAATAAAAGTGTCTTCTATCTTACAATGTAAACATGCAGATGAGATAAATGAAAAAAAAAAAACAAAGATAAAGAAGTTTGTACAAGTCTGGTTTGATTCTTAAACACGGTAAATCATCAGAGGCGCCAGCTTGACAAAGACAGACTCCAATTCTGTTTCATCCACATATTAGTATCTGTCCCAGATGCAAAGCACGATTTCAAATATTTTATCAGTTGTTCTTAATATAAAACTGCAATCACATGTTAAGAAGAGAGCAGACAGAAAGGAAGTCATTAAGATGGTCGTTAATTTTTCACTTTCATGAAACAACTAGATCCAAAAAAGCAGAAGGAATCGTTTTCAAGGTGCCGTGCAGAACTACCAAGAAATCATCCTTTTTCCCCTTCCTTGCGCGTTGCTCCTAAATTTCCTCCTATTAACCAAGTACACACATATACATAAAACGCATAAAGAAGATCTAGCATAGCTGCTAGAAGATCAAAAATATCAAATTGAATGTGCTGGATACTTGTTTATGGTGTCAAACATGCAACAAAGCACCAAAGAGCTCTAATTTGTCTGTGGTAGTTGAGTTTGGGTCCAGTTTCTTGATATAGTCAATATGTTTACGTCCACCTTGCTGAACATGGTGGACGAGATACAGGTACTTCACTGTCTATAATTCTCTCTCTTAACCCTTTTGATATTGCCATTAAACATCACCTAGTCAATTCTTCATCTTTTTGTTTTTTGATAACCGAGAAATCCGTCTGTGACCTGCCTTTTGGACCAATCACAGCCTTCTAAACTCAGTGGATAATGGGCCTGCCCCTCTACCCTTCTCCACTTAAGTACCAGGCTTCGCTTTGCATGGTGTGGGGCTTGAACTTGCGACCTAAGCTACAAATCCTCCACCTTTTGCCACTTGAGCTAGGCCTTGGGGGCAGTCAATTCTTCAGCTTTAAAAAAGCTAGTTAAGCTGAAATGACTAATCTGATGGATATGCTCAGTCCCTCAAGAGGTAAATCAGCTGAAAGAGCCTATTCTATTCCTTTAGAAATTGAAGGTTCACGTCACCCATAAAATCAAGATGTTCAATGTAGAAGATCAAAGTTTAGGGGCTCTGACCTAATACATCCTATATGCATTTCAGATCAACTTAGCCCGAAAATAAGCATGGTGTTGACAAGATAGAAGTGTAATTCTAATGTGATCAAGATTAAAATAAGGTGCCTAGTTTGGTTATGGTCAAATTAAGACACGGGAACAGAATATATGACTGCATAAAACAGAAAATTTGAGATCAAAGACTACATCTCAAGAAAATGAACCTTGCATGTGGAACCTGTGGAAGGATACAGTTACTAACAAGAAAGGTGGCCCTGAAAAAGAATATTCCACTTTTCTTTTTGACAAGTAGTTGTCTCGAAAAATCTCTTCCACTGGGCTGCAGCAGCAGGAATCACTTCAGAATTTACATGTAAAAACGCCAAATTGTTGCATTAAGTAGTGAAACTGGCATGATTATGTGAAGTGCACACGCATTTGAGATTATGTAGACAGAGTTACGTAATTGAGGACAAGATCAAACACTTTTCAGAGGAAGTCTGTACAATTTTTGATGAACACCTTATGTTCTACTTACTGAGCTTAGATTAGGTAAACCACTTTTCTAATGAACGAAGTACGTGGAAGTTAGATATTTTATCAGGCATCCATTTACCCATAGCAACAAGACCCTTGCTCACCTTCCCAGTCAACAAAACGAGCATTAGATGCAAAGCCAAATACTTATCGATCAAGTTGTGTAACATGCCTTTATCTCTATTCAATTTAAAACATCATTTTATTGGCTTGAATGCCCAAAATGACAAATTCTGTCATGTAAATAAAGATGGTATGCTCAAGAATTTGAAAGCATTAATTAAGAAGATTGTTGTTATGGAACAATTACATGCAAGTGGGAGAAACCAGGAAATTGCCTCTGGGAGGGGAAGGGGTAGGGTGCAGAAGTTTACCCCTTCAGGAGGGGAAGATTAACATGAATGATTAAAGTAGAAACTTGTAAGTGCTATCATGGCGATGATTCTGTTCCTGAATGACATGGACACTTCTAAATGGTCGTGTTCTTGTTGGAGATTGACACAACCCCTCGTTTGACCCTCATCTGACTTGTGTGGAACTCACCTTTCACCATGTCCAGATTTGTTCCATTGTTTGACTATTGAGCATGTGCCTTCAGTGTGCCTGGAAGGCAGTCCGGCACTACCACATTTTATCATCTATCTATTTCTTTTCTTTTTTCTTTTTTTTGGATAAGGTATATATTTCTTTTTTTTTTCTCTTCCTACATATCAACTGCAAAGTGCAAGTAGATTTTAAAAATCTCCACAGATGACATTCAAAAATTGAAGAAGATAAAATGTGGACAGGGTGAGCAGGAGTCAAGTGTCTCTAACAAAAGTTTGAAGGAAACATGATCCGTATGTGTCACTGCTTATAGATAATAATGCATGCTTTTAAATATTCAATGGTTATTGTATCCCATTCTTTTTAGGTGGAAACTGGAATAGTTTACATATAACTACAGTAATAAAACTATCCGTTCCAGAACCAAAAAAAGAAGAAAAATAGTCTTACCTCATGCAATTTCTGCTTTCTTATTGGTTGTGGCAGTGCTTTCTTTCCTCAAAGCCCCAGAGGAGAGAAAATAGGAAACATGTTATCTGTTTTACGTCTGTCATGTATTTTCACTTGTGTCCTCTTTGACAACGAGAGGATGGGTTCCCCCTTTGAAGGACACTTTCTCAAGCTTTTTTCCCCAATCCCTTTCAGTTTGTAGATGACAAGTGGTTCGTCTCAAGTAGGACACTACCAATCTCTACATTCACCTATGTAATTTTGACTAGATTCAAAAATCAAACCCATACCAATAAGATTCACTATATATGACTAAGCAAAAAAAGGTGAGAGTCTAGTGCAAGCTTTATTGAAAATGCTTATCGAATGAGCAATTTTCCTAAAGCAAGAAACAAGCAACTAAGCTGCACAAAAGCTGCTGATTCTAACAACATATTTAGTTTCTTGCTCGTTAGTGCTATATAAATCACTACAAAACCATCCATGTTCTTGCTACATTGTGTCCTGTACTTTCACAGGAACTGAGTATGTTGGATAGGAACTTGTTTGGATCCACAGTATAGAGGTAAAAGATAGACAGGGTACCTTAATGACAATAAGAAAAGAATATGGAAGTGCTCGTGTTGAACCAAATACTTAGGAAAGAGAGCCAAAAACTATAGGTTTCGAATGACATAACCGACTCAGTACTTTCTTACTCTACTAATAAAAGATCCGACAAGTCTTTACGGTTTCTAGAGTTAGTTCTTGGGAAAATGGTAACTTGACATACAACGAAAAAATCTTGAGCATGAGAAAATGAGATTGAACCAAAAAGCTGAACAAGTTGAGCTGACCTTCAAGAATGATTAAGCTTCATGTTTTGGGGAAGGATTTACATGGCTCTGGTCTAGTGGTATAGGTGTAACAGATGATGTGTGGTTAGGCACACTTCACAGGTACGAATCCTGCCACACACAAAACTCTGATATTTAACAGGAAAAGGGCAGAGGGGCAGGCCCATTATCAACAAAGATTCGAACAGTGCCCAGATTTCTAAAAGTTCTGGGTACGGATTTGTTTTCAATATTTTGGTAGCCCAAGAAACCTCATTTCCATTAATAATAGCCTTTGATGGGATAAGTGAAAACTACATTTTACCAATATATCAGGTAGGCATGTTGTTCATGCAAATGTCATATTCATGTCCAAGTCCCTGCTACCTAGTTGGAGATGGAAGCTAAGTTTTATCTCAATAGAGGACAGATAAAATTTTATGCAGAATATTTGAAACCTCATTTCATCTTCTTCTGTTGTGATAATAAAGATATACACCTTGAGTCTAACTCAACCCCAAAACTAGCTTATAGGGTGAGATTATCCAAGACCATATAAAGATGCCAATTTTCCTCATACCCACCTATGTGGGACTCAACACCCCTTGCAGACTGAACATATAGAGCATGGACAATGTAAGATGGGAGCCCAACATCAAGTAAACAATAAACTGGGATGGGATGGACCTGGCTGTGATACCATAAGATATGGATCTTGAACCTAACTCAACTCCAGAAATTACCTCATGAGGTGAGGATTGTACAAGACCATATAAAGAGACCAATTTTTCTCATACCCGCCGATGTGGAACTCAACATATTGTATTTGGTTCCTAGTAGGCTATTTCAATGGTTCAACAACAGCTTTTTGGATATTAGATTAAAGGAAAAAAGATGCGGAGGATGTTTTGAAGTAAATGCTATAATGGGACTTTTTCTTCTTTTTCCCTAGCTAGCTATTGTGAGACTTGTTCGTATCTATCTGGGTTTTGCCAGTCTTTCATGAGGTAACATGTTTCATTATAGTATAACATTTTTGCAAGGCTAAAGGCAGGCACTTCTTTTAGTCAATTTCCAAGCTAGATAAAGGAGAAGAACAGCGGTGGGTGGATAGCTAAAAATAGCCAAACTATAACTATGCCGGTCTAACTAGAACAAACGGTACATGAGATACATACCAAACTCGCCCCCCGGCCCCCCTCCCAGACAGTGAAATTCATGCGTACAATTAGAGGAAAGAAAATACAGAAGATTATGAAAAGGAAGTATAAAGAACCACAACAGGGTTTGTTTCATACTCTCAGGCCATCAAGAAACTCTGACAAGAAGCTTCCTGATCCATGAATTTTCTCATCAATTTCTCCAAAAATCCTTTCACACATAAAAAAGTGGAACTTTTCCCTTTATCCACCTAAAAATCAAGAGGTTCACATTTATACAAGGTAAGACATTAGACAGAGTCATATGCTATAGCAACCTATACCATCTTGACTGGGAAATTGCATACAGTTGGTATTATCGAGAAAGATGTAGTATAATCATGTAGAAAGTAGTAGATAGCGTAATCCATGGCTTTCCCTGTATCTCTAAGATGCAATAGACAAAGTTACTAACAAAACTTGCTTCTTTTCGTTTCCAAGCTACATCATTTGGCTCATGGGTATTTCATATCGTCAAGAATTTCACATTGTATTCGAAAAGTAAACTATTAAGCATCCATTGTGATATTTTAACAAATAATTTAGACCTTAAAGTCCAGTAATAGAACATGGATATCTGCATTTCTTCTAAATATCCAGTAAACAATTTTACTAATTACAACATAGCTCCTTGAAGACAGGTTAATAAGATATTGTAGGCCACGATTAGACTTCCAAGAATCTGTAAGAGCAGGACGATTTCTCATATCTAAAGGCAAATTAACTTGGAAAATGCAGAGTTGATGATAAACAACTGTATTGGACAAGTACATAGCGATAATGAGAGAAAGACACCACATTTAGGGATCAAGGTGTAGGATAAAGTAAGGAACACTTAAAGACAGGCAAATATTATGAAAGTTAGCACTAGAACTTCCAGAATATTTATCTACTATTGCAGTTCTTAGAAGCAAAATTTCTTTACTCAATACTAAAAGATAACATTACATTTAGGGATTAAGGCGTAGGATAAAGTAAGAAACACTTAAAGACAGGCAAACATTATGAAAGCTAGCACTAGAACTTCCAGAATATTTATCTACTATTGCAGTTCTTAGAAGAAAAATTTCTTTACTCAAAACTAAAAGATACACAAGTAGAGAAATAGGAAAAGGTAGAAACTTTTGTTCTGACCTCTTCTTTTTCCAGGTAGGTAGAGTTTTTCCTTTACCAGAAACAATATCACCAGTTTCAAGCAAGAATGACTGCTTCCATCTCCATTACCCTGTGCAAAAGAAAGGATCTCCATTTTGCAATTGCAATTCCATTGTCGAACACGTTATCATTTTCATTCTTCTTTCTGCTCCCTACTCCCCCCCCCCC